>NW_028297115.1:894337-1194337 GCF_055798465.1 Pogonomyrmex barbatus | reverse complement strand
AAGTATAATCATTTTTGCTCCTATCTATAATTATTTGCCAGGTGAAAGACATAAATGTTACCAAGCGAAATGTTTCGCGGCGACTTCAGTTCTTGAACATGAAATATGTACATTCAACTCTACTTTCTCTCTCTCTTTCTGGCCGTCTGGGATCTGAGGGTTTTACGAAGTCGTAAGTGCCTCGAAGTGAGAACAAAGCCACCGTCGCGTAAACTGTAAGCCGCCTGGACGGCAAACTTGTGAAATTGTTAAGCACCGGGACATGGACGGTCTTTCCGGCTGAAAGCTTCGCAAATCTGCCCGCTCGCGAAATTGCTTCCTTGGTCCACCGCCACCCGGTCGTCGTTAATATTCCTCCAATATTTTGCGCTGGGTGGTCGATGAGAGCGCTGTATAATGGACCTGAATGCGAACGAGACCACGGCTTCACGAGAAGAGCGGTGGGGGAGGGGGACCGTTTATGATTATCCAAATTATTTACCGACACTCAATTAACTTCAAGGTAATTCCGTGATGAAGGCGAAATACCGGCTACTTCCGTAAAACAGCGGACAGCAGAAGAATCAAGTCCTCAGACTTAATCGAAGTTTCCAACTTTAAAGACGTATTTCGAAGTTATTTTTTTTTTTTTTTTTTTTTTTTTTTTTACAACTTATTACATTAAACGGGAAACAGCATTAGAGATAATTTTCAAGAGTTCAAATTGCGTATCAGATTCAACATGTATAAATCGATGATTGGCGAATAACCGCGAGATTGAGAAAAGTCATTAAAGTTAAATTAACAGTGTCTTTTTCTTACAAATTGGTCGACACACGCACACACACACAAACACACATACAACAGAGAGAGAGTGAGAGGGGAGGGGGGGAAAGAGAGAGGGAAGGAGAGCAAAGTGCGCGCAACATACGCACACGCGCGCACACACACACACACACACACACACACACACACACACACACACACACACACACAAAACAGAGAGAGAGTGAGAGGGGAGGGGGGGAAAGAGAGAGGGAAGGAGAGCAAAGTGCGCGCAACATACACACACACACACACACACACACACACACACACACACATATACATGCATATCTTCTATGCCACATTAATTACTTAAAATATAAATATAAATATTTTTGTCTTTGATAGCCGTGAAAAACGTCAACGTTTTTTTTTTTTTTTTAGATTCTACAAAGGACACATATACGTTACATTAAAAAACATCGGATTTGTGTGCGTAAGTAATGAGCTTGCATAGAGCTTTTTTTTATACGTAACATAGAAATGCATATAGAGATAAATCCTAATGAAATATTAAATCACACATCTGCGCAGATGATTTGATATTATCTCCAACATTTCACGTGAAGATCCTCAATTTCGCTCATTCCGTTCCACACGCTTCGTTTTTAATTTCATGCCCGTTCGTTCCGTTGCATTTTTTCTCTTCGCCCTTTATATTCTTCATCTGCCGTTTTTTCCGCGATGTGGCGTCTCGGAAAAAATTATTTTACCTTTACACCCTACGTTTCACCTATAGAAAACCTTGACGGGCGGTTACCGCGGTTTGAAGTTGATAATTATTGCACAGAATAATGACGTCTATTGTGTATGTACTGTTTGCAATAATTATAAATGTGCACAGTTGTAAATATAAATGTGTGTAAAAATGTAAATAAATAAATCGGAAATTTTAATTGAAATCTTTTATCTCGCTCATATAGATTCTAATCTAAGTTTCTAACTTTTTGTCCTCTAGTCGTAAAGGCTGGATATGTTAAAAGACCCTGACAGAATTCTATATGTATCTCTGAGCAAATTTAAATCTGACATGTTTGAATATCACTACGAAATTTCGATTTTTTTTTTTTTTCATACATAATTTCCATCTTTTTAAATAATCTCATAATTTATGTGTTTTCTAAAAAATATAAATTTAAAACGTTGAGTGTACAGTGTAGTCTTTTAATTATGTTTAAAATTATGTTTATAAGAAAAGAGAAGAAATTTCTCTCTCTTTACGTAATGCTTTACAGATCTGAGCGTTAGAAAAATAAACTTATAATCTCGCAACTTGTTTTTTAAAAATATAAATTTAAAACGTTGCATAGCCTTTTGTAGCCTTTTAATTATGTTTAAAATTATGTTTATGAGAAAAGAGAAGAAATTTCTCTCTCTCTCTCTCTCTCTCTCTCTCTCTCTCTCTCTCTCTTCACGTAATGTTTTACAAATGCGGATCTAAGTGTTAAAAAAATTAACTTTTCAACATTCGCGCATGTAGTGTTTTCCAGCGTTTTGTCAGAAGACGTCGCCTCGCTCCTGCCTCGCTTCTAAATAGCGCAATTCATATCACGATCCTTGTGCACACGATTCAGAGAGAGAGAGAGAGAGAGAGAGAGAGAGAGAGAGAGAGACATAAGCGACAGACCGTTTGCGACGACCTGCGATGGCTGTAATTAAAGAAAAGGTCGGCATTTTAATTAAACCAATTCGGAATATATGTCGCGTGTACGCATGCACGCACGCACGCACGCACGCACACACGCACGCACGCTCGCTCTTACGCACGCGAGCGGACGTTTACACGCGTATCTACGCCGCGTTATCAAGAGATCTAATTGAAGCGGAAGAAGAAAGACGGTTCGCGCGACAGTTCTTCTGAAAACTCGTGCCACCGAGCAGACGGGGGGGGGGGGGAGGGGCACCTTTTAATTAAAAACAACTTGCCGCCGTCGACGGGACTTGGTCTTCGCATCGCGCGCGCGAGACGCGCCATTAATCGCTCGACCTGCAAACCTCTGCTCCCGCAAACTGCGCTCGGCTAATCCCGCGCTTTCGCGAATACGCTTACGACGTTTCCGTATGCAATGACCTAATGTATTATCTGATCGTATTTATGCAACATGCTCGTTATTACCCTACGTGCCGATCGAATAGCGATACGAAAACTGCCGGGTATCCCTGAAAGGGGTTTAACGCGCTCCTTTCTCGTTTATGCATTAATTATACTAATGCGACGACTCTGCTCGGCCCTGGCGTGAAGGACGTTTCCATAAAAAAAAAAAAAAAAGGAAAGAGATATCTCTCTCTCTCTCTCTCTCTCTCTCACCGCGCTCCCACTGTAATAATCTTTCCCGCCGTTTTCATATGCATTAACACGCACCACCTCGTTGCGAAGCGTGTTATTCGATACGCGGCGTGTCATATTCGCGCAACCATAACTGTCGCTAATTAGTCAGTTTCCATTCATACCAGAGTGGGCGAAGGTTAAATAATAGGTTCTCGAAGCTAATTTCGACGGGGAAAGAAGTTGGATTTAAGTTCTGAATATTCCAACGTTTCCGATTAAATGTTTTTACACGTGCTCGTAAGATCTTGTTTTTCTAACGCGATTGACGTTACATATTACGTGGTGTGTGTGTGTGTGTGTGTGTGTGTGTGTGTGTGTGTGTGTGTGTGTGTGTGTGTGTGTGTGTGTGTGTGTGTGTGTGTATGTATTTTTACACGTACACACGCGGTAAAGCAACATGACATATTTCTGCAGATCTAATCGCACGTTCTCGTTGCGTTGCTCGACGAGAATTCCGTTGATATTAATCCTGATATTAGAGTGACATTTAATTAAACGGCGCTTAATAATTTAATCTTTCGAACGTTCGCAATGGAGATCGCCTATTAACAGCGCGGACGCACTGGAGGCTTTAATTAAGTCTCTGGCGCACCTAAATTTTTAGCTATTTACTTTTGTTTTTTTTTTTTTTTTTTTTTTTCCATCTCGTGCACATTGTCTAAAACATTGTTGTAAAGCGGCGTGTAAAATTGATTAAAGAGGAAAGCCGGGTTTATTATATTCGCGCGGTTGCACGACCATTCTCTTCGTCCACTCACCATTTTGGTTCCTTCTCCATTTTCTCCACTTACTCCCCGGAAGTGTTTTATGTTTAACTGATTAACGTGACGCGTAATCGGTTTATTTTAGTTTAATTCAACTGTGGTGAAAATGCCCGGAGAAAGGATTTCCTCTGATTCACGTCGGGCAAATTTCGTATATATTTTGAAATGCTCCAAAGTTTTATCAAATTTAAAAGCACTTAAGAATTTCCCTTAAGAAAAATAGGAAAATTTTTCTCATATTATTCATTATTATGTATTTCCTTTTATTATTATTATTATTATTTTTTTTTTTTTTTAATACAACCAATTACCAATTAAGATGATAATAAGGAGTAAAATAAGCTTTCTCGTCATTTTTATAAAAGGGGGCGAATAAATATCGGGTTTCATACGTATACTTTGCGCGGAATAAAAAATGCGCAAATTTATTAGATGACCACGGGACTTTTCCGTGAATATTTATAGCAATTATATGTAGCAACTACACTTTCGATTAATTATTCCATTCGTTCAATCAAGTTTATTTTGCCTTAATTAAATTATCCGCGCGTCCCGCGAGAACGACGCGCGTAAATATCGGCTGCAGCCGTCGCGTTAGAAGCCTGTCGGTCGCTTTTATCGGCTGAATAAATAATTAGCCGTATTATCATCGCGGAGAAACGAACGGCTGCGTGCGATGAAAGGCGGCAAAAAAACCGTACGTGGCGGACGAAAAAAAAACCGACCGACCGACCGACCGATCGCCATTGTCTCGGGGGTTGCTTTTATTTTCCTTCCTCTCTCTCTCTCTCTTTCTCGCTCTATCTCTCCCTCGCTCTCTCTCTTCATTCCTTTTTCTATGCATCTCTCTTTTCACCGTCACGGTGGAGCCATTCAGCCGCAATTAGGATTATTTATTTATCGCGTTTGCAACGAAAGCCTCCGATGGGTCGAAGGATCTTCTTTTTCCCCCCTTTTCCTGCTATATCGGTTTGCATCGTCGGTTTACGCGAGCCATTTCAGCCGCAGGCGAGATTTTTGTTTCCGTTCGGATATATATATATATATATATATATATATATATATATATATATATATATAGATAGCTGGTTTCTTCCGCGGCGTTTAATTGTCTGCCAATTAAATCTGCGTTTCTCATCTGCGGTTCCCCTCGTTCAGTTTCGAGTCGAGAGGCGGATCACCCTGCGGATCCAATCCGTGGAAATTAGCAACGATAATAACACGAAGATGCGATAGTTTATTTATTTGCGATGATGAAAACGATATTTTTCATCCCCTTTTAATATTTTTTTTAACATTAGAAAACTTTATAACATTCTTAAGATTTCTACGTAATTTGTAATCATAATAATTGTAAAAAAAAATAATATCTAATATGGTACGTTCAAAGATTGAATGACTTTATGATGTAATCGGACACATATTAATGGTAAGGAATATTTTCTTAGCGATGCGATCGCCCCGATAACTTCTTAATCTCACATAAATATTTTTTGTAATCAAAATGCGATTAGAAAAATCTGAAAATAAATTGGAAGCTTGTGATGTGATGTGAAATAATATTTTTCAATCCAACATTTTAATATTTTTTAACATTAGAAAACTTTATAATATTCTATTTATAAGATTTCTAAAAAAATTTGTAATAATAATAATAATAATTGTTAAAATAAGAAAAAAATAATATCTAGTATGTTCAAAGACAATTTTATGATATAATCATCGAACACAAATCAATGATAAGAATTTTCCTTTAGCAATACCAAGTATGGATCGCTATAATAACTTTCTAATTTTACAATAACTTTTTATTAGCACAATAATAAGTGATAACTATGTCGCATAAAACATCCTTGATTAATAAGAAACTCACGTGCGAACGTTGATATCAAACCATGTTACAATTACTGAGAATTAAGATAACAAAAGCCTCGGTGAAACGCAATCTTCGATTGGCAGCAAGTCGGAAGTAAAAATATTTTTTTGTAGTAATGCAATTAGAAAAATTAAAAATAAATTCGAGCGACCATATAATAAGAGCTGGAACAATTCTGCGTTAATTTTCCACCGGCGATCTTCCATTCTGGGAAGTAAGTCAAATATTGTGAAAAGACTATTATTATTGTAATATTCGTGTGAAATAAATGTCTTCTTTATTTTAATAAATAAGTATCATCGTCTTACAGTGGAAAGAAAGGAAGAGGATTTATGCTTCTTTAGACAACATTTCTTTTCTATGATGCTTCTCAGAAAATCGAAAGGACAGCGATACGCGGTAATGGACCATTAATCTGTTGCCGACAGGCTGTTCCGATATTCAGGCGATCAGTCGAAAATGTGAAATGAGAGAAATAAGGCAGGAAGGAAATGTAAAGGGAAATAAAGAGAAGTGAAACTTTCCTTAAGTTTAAGCTTTTCACTCGAGCCAGTTCAATTTTATAAAAAAAAAAAAACGTTCGTTATATTCGATTTTAGTAAATCATTCCAATATGCTCTTTTTATTTAATTTTCCATTTGAAATTTTTTCCATTAAATGTGCATAATGGATTAATCGATATTACACGCGCTGTTTATCATTATGCCAAACAAATCTGCATAATCAGGCTAAATTATGATAAAAATAAGCGCGCGCGCGTCATATCATATATTTATTTTGTCGGTGACGAACTTTGAAAAGAAATTGAAAAAAAAAAAAAAAACATCTCTCTTGAGGAAAACATGTGCTGATAAGCAAGAACGAGTGAGAAGCAACGGAAAAGTTAATTTTGATGATCCTCGCAGTTCGTCAAATCGCTCGTAAAGCCGGCATGTGAAAGAGGCAAAGCTACGTGTCGGAATCTTGAAGAACGGCGAACCGAAGTACGCGGGAAGATTAATCGTCGGAGTTGCGCGGGATTAAAGCGAGCTTAATTTCGAAGCGAATCGCCGAGATCTAATCTCTCTCTCTCTCTCTCTCTCTCTCTCTAGTTGGCATCGTCGGGATATATCTTTCGTTGCATCGTATCGCGTTTCGTATATATATTTCACCTTAAACGCCGCTCCTCCCTCTCTCTCTCTCTCTCTCTCTCTCTCTCTCTCTCTCTCTCTCTCTCTCTCTCTCTGCTCGTAATATTATAGCTTGCGCGCGTATCTCCTCGTCATACTTATTAATCTTCTCCCCCTTTCTCCTTTTCTCTTACGTCCTCTCGCAGACGTTTACCTCTTTGTCACTGCGTATTATGGCGCAATTTGCAGATTCTACTCTTAATTGTCCCCGGCGAAAATTCCGCTGTATGCAGCCCTCCACCGGTTTTCGCCCTCGCTAAGTTGTAGATGAACCTTTCGCGGCTGTAATATATTCGACGATAATTTTGAGTTTGAAAAACAAAATGGGTTTATACTAATAATATTCAATTATAATTTTACAATTTTAGTGCACGATAACAACGAAATGAAAAATTACGTTGTGGGAGAATAATTTTTAAACTTTACTTAAGTAAACAATGAAAAACAAACAAACAAAAATATAAAAGATGGAAAGCTTATTGTTAGCTATAAATAAGTTATGTCTTAATTGCTTGTAGCAATTTCTTTCTATATATGTATAAATATTAAACTAAAAGGAAAATATATATTTTATAAAAACGTTAAGTTTTAAATTATATTTAACTTTATTAATTAGTTTGGATAGATTTACATTCTCAAATATAAATTCATCATTTTTCAATTAATTTTCCGTAACGAATTCTAGAATTGCTGTAAAAGGGAGCAAATGAATTGTCTGAATGTCGACAAATAAAACCATTAAAGAATATCTTATATCTTTTATAGCCTTAAGAAGATCCTAACAATTTAAAGCAGGGAACATCTTTCTTACTTGATGATAAAAGGAAAAAAAAAAAAAATTAAAAAATATAAGGAACATAATAAGATCCAATTTCTTACTGTCGTTACTTTTTTCACAGATGCAATAATATATCTGCAATGAGCAATTGCAATAAGATCTGCAAATCCTGCAATTTTTTTATAATAAAATCATATGATTTTCATCACAGAAACCGATTTCTTTTATCGTCTTACATATAAAAGTCTCAAAACAAAATTGTATATCAAAGAGCGAATACTTTATGAAATGTTTTATTGCATGTCACAGAATAAAGTATGAAATATCTCTCTAAGCCGTTCACTTTTTAATAATATTACCTTAATATTTTCATCGGAAGAAAGATTTACTTTTATCGTAAATGCTCTTTACCATAAGAGAGATGTATTTTTCGATACACCTTTGTTAGAGGACCATTTTTGTGATATAACACATAGAATATTCTATTTTCCCTTGAAACACAGATATATTTACGATAAATAATGCTGCTTAATAAAGCGTGCTTATGCTTACGCTTATAATTTTTTTTTACACGTGACAAGATTGATTTTTTTTTTTTGCAGATCCATAAACTTCGTCTGTCGCTTAAAGTAGTAAGCAATTTCAGTAAAATTGTTCATGATGACAATTATCGGGCATAATGAAATTTTGAATATTTAAATTAATGTGAAGAAATAAAATTACAAAAACGAAAAATTTATTTTAAATAAAACATTTGTTTAGGTAATACGTAAGCGATCTTAAGAAATTTGAAAACAGAATTTTGAAAGCTCTCGTTTCAAGTCTTACATTTACTAAGAGGGACGTTAGAAGTATAATAAGACTGTTCATTTTAACAGTACTTTCTTTCTTTCTTTCTGCATTTCCTTTCTGTATCTGACACAGAATAAGTGTGTATTCAAGCTTTGAGAAAAGGAGGAGAATAGGAGAAGATACATAGAGTGTTGAAAATACAACTAAAACGAACGGAGCTATTGTTATACCCGAATATATACTTTTATTTCGCGATATGAAGTAAATGTAGCATTCTTAACAAAAAATAAAGACGAAAAACTTTTAATAAAACACGATTAACCGTTAACAATACGATCGATCAGCAAATAAGAAAAACAATATCCGATTTATTGTGTAGCGTGATATATTTTTATTTAATTGTACAAATATATTTATTTACAAACAGTTATTGAATCAAAACTGATTCTTCTATTCTTTTAAAAGAGAATTACGCTTTTATTGATTTGTTATTTCTGAATCGACTTTTCTTTCTTTTAAGATAATAATAAAATATCTTTTTTATTCTCGATTTAGTATAAATATAAAAGTAATATATTATTTGAATATTCCTTTTATACATCAATTTGGTACTTAATTAATTGAACACTGTTCGATCATTCTCATACATTACACTTAAATTTAGTTACATTCTAACCAATCATTTTAATTATAGACGCTAATTACCTTTATAAATTACACATTGATTATTCTGATTATTTAAGTCTCTCTCTTTATTAATTTGGAAAAAAGATCACATATTGTCCATATTTTCTATATTGTCTCTCCTAAATGTTCGAGATGCGCTTTAGGCTTACTTAAAAAAAAAAAAAAAAACAAAAAGAAAAGAGAAAAAGAAAACGGAAGATGCAACAAAAGGGAATAGGGCGCCGCATTATGCGCGGAAGTTCGCCCAATAACCGTTCGTCTTGGCGAAATTACGGCGCCAAGGATGGCGTTATCTCGCCGCTCGCGACTTAAATCACGCGTCTCGCCCTCTCCTTCTTCTCCTTCCCCGCCCCTCCCCCCCCCCCTCTCTCCCATCCCATTTTTGTTCGGGAGTCCCTTAATTCCTCCTCGCGCGCAGGAATTACCGTCGCAGCCGTCGCTTCCGGTCTCTTCGGGGTTGTGCTGTCTTCAACCCCCCCCCCCTCCTCCCTCCCGCCCTCCCCCCCTCGCAGGAAATCCCGGCTGAAAGCCGCCGTCATAACCGGTCCAGGTTTACCTTAACGCAGGTCGCCTTCCTTCCTGGAATGCATCCTACGGGAATTAAATGCGCGAAATTAAATGCAGGGTGAGAACAACCCCCGGGCAACGGGCTGAGTCGCGGCTTTGCCGTCGTAACTCCCGAAACGAGCCCGGAATTGTAAATCATGTTTCCGAGCAAGCCGCGATGTAAGCCGCTTGTCTCATATTAGCGTTGATCGCAGGGATTTCTACTTGATTCTTGATTATTGATCCTTATCAGTAAAATTAGACAGAATGTGTGTGTGTGTGTGTGTGTGTGTGTGTGTGTGTGTGTGTGTGTGTGTGTGTGTGTGTGTGTGTGTGTGTGTGGGTGTCATTAATGAGGGACGTTTTCGCAGATGAGGAACGTTTTCTTAATCTAATTTCATTTAACCTAAATTTAATTTCTGAAGGCAGACCTGATTGATTTAATTTAGATAAAATTTTGACGTTGAGGTATCAACTTTTTAATAAGTCGCAATTGAAAATGTTAAATTGATAATGAATTGCTAAAATTCTCTAAATTGTTAAAACATGAGATAATTTTAAATTGAAATATGGATCGTACTCAGAGAAAAATAAGATATGATCAAGTCAATATTTTTTTTATATACGTTTATATGTGTGCACATTCTTATGTATTCTTTTAGGATATATATTCTACATTTATGGAATAACTGTATTTGATACATGCACATAATTGATATTGATGTAATATGTAGAAAAGAATGATGGTGCACCAGAAAGAAAGATGACTGTATCAAGTGATAATAAATAAATAAGTTGTGTTAAATTACGGTGAACAAATAGTTGATTTCAAGATTCAAATTTGACAGATCAGTTTTTGATGTACAGTTTAATTAAATTAATTCACCGGCGTGTTATTAGATCGAGCGTATTGTGTTTGGCGATTACAATAGATTCCAATTAATTATGAAATGCTTATTGCGATTTGACGTAACTTGAACTAGTTTTCGAATAGGATTAATTTTGTGACCATTTGACGTTTACGCCAATTTAATCTATTAATAGATGATAATGAATACTCCAATCCCTCCTTTATTGCGTTATTGTAATATTACAATATTCCGTTTGACGCGTGAAAATAAGACTTTTGCCGGTGGAAATTGAGATGGATTGGACACCGAACGAAAGAAAAATAAAAACCTGTAACTAAAAAAGCAGAACATTTTTTTTTCTCTTATGAAGTCTTCTTTCATAAATATCATGAATTTGTATAAATTTATTAAATTTTAATCAAGTTCTGTGGATTTCAATTAAAATATTTTTGCCTTTGATTAAATTATTTAGATTTTAATAAGAAATAGTTGGCGTTAAGATGTTAATATTTCCGGCGCGGTTAACGCGTTGGTTTTCGCAAAAGTGACTTTTTTTTTTTTTTTTTTTTTTTATAAGAAGTAATGAAAAAGAATCAGAGTGTGATGCGATCATTTCACCGTGAAATAAGTTTAACTACTCGCATCGCTGCGCACAACAAACGATAGGGAAGTAATGTCTTTCTGGCGAAGGAAAGTCCCGAGTTTCAAATCCAAAAGAATCGAGAAAAGAGCTATTTCTTGGGAGTTGTTGAAGATTATCGGGTTTGGTACAAAGATACTGTTTACAGGTTCGCGCAATCCATAAGTAGCCACACCGCTATCGTGCTCCAATCGAAAATAAAATAAAGGAACTGTGTGCTCTGTGTTCTCTGTAGAAACGAATGTTTCTGTGAAAGGATTTTCTTTGCTTCTCCTGTATGTATTGATGGGAGAAACTTTTTTATTTTTTTTGGTCTTAATTCTAGAGAAGAAATAAATTTAATTAGATTTCTGTGCGAGATCCTTAAACTTTAATTTTTATAAATAATTAATGATTATGACATGATCTTTGTAAAAGAAGTAGAAAGAAGTGCAAAGAGAAGTGTGACGAAAAATAAGGAAAATGAAGACAAGAAAAAAATTACTATTTTATTTTTACGATTTTCAATATGATTCTGATCTTTTATCTTTCTAAATGGTCTGTATTGTGATTTTAAAAAATGTTAGTGGTTAAAATAAAATTTAGCTTATTGAATTGAACTAGAAAAAAGTTTTTGTAAAGGTTAAATATTTTTTTTTTTTTTTTTTTTTTTTTGTTGAAATAACATTAAAGTGATTTTATTTTTATAAATTGTTACAAGATCCTAACAATTGCAAAAGCAATATTTTAAAAATTCCTGATGAGAAAATACGTTCGTATAACATGAATATGTAGTGAAATAAGTGAAAGGCAATTGAATTTCTATTAACGTTATTTATCATAAGTCGCTATTAGGGAATACATAAGCATTTATTTTCCCATCTTAAAAGAAAAAAAAAAAAAAAGAAAAGAGGAAGGAAATTTCTTTCGATAACGTATAATATTAACTGCACGATCTTCTGCAGAACGATTCGATATACACACCGGGAAACGTATCCGGAACCAATATCGGGCTTCGCTAGTTTCCCCGAGAAATATGGAAAAATTACTTCTGCCGGAAGAGGCGAAGTTTGGTTTGATTTCCCCCCCCTTTTTTTTTTTTTTTTTTTTTTTCTATTCACGTAAACGCAACATACCTTTTAGAAGACATGAATTTGGAAGACATGTATGCATTACCGCCGATAGCAGAATTCAGTAATTCGCGAAATGACAGCGAACAGATTGCGGGAGAACAAATTTTTTTATGAGGCATCTCTTTTTTCCTTTCTCGTCGTAAAATGAATATAATATCGCGTACAACAGCGGCATAAAATGAGATTATCTGTTAAAATAATTTTGCAGGATAATCCTTTTTTTTTTTTTTTGATCGATTAATATTGAATAAATATCGCATTTCGCAAGCATAATCTCTTTATTAGCGAGGTATCTCTTCTATGAAAAGTATATTATTTATGTATAACATATTAATATCATCCATTATAATAATTTTAATATTAGAACGGCCATTTATTATCAATTTGTTAATGTGCAGTTAATAATGAAGTCAAATAAATTAATTATAATCATTTATTTTGTTGTTATTTTATAAATTCCATTTTGTTAGATGCAATGACTACGAAGTTGGCCAAAGATTTTAATTGTTGAATAATAATAATAATAATAATAATTATTATTATTATTATTATTATTATTATTATTATATTCTTATTATAATCATTATTATTGTTCCATTTAAACTACTTTGCTGTAATGCTTTTATCGCGGTTTTTACATTAATGTAAGATATTACATATGTATGTTTGAATATATTTTCGAGGCTCTGAAAAATTCAGGTTTCATTCGCTTAGGCAGCACTCTGTGGCAGAGAGATCGATTTATGCGGCCTTTCTTCTGGTGCAGCGAAACGCGGCCTAGGGTCGTCCTCGGGGAACGTGGAGTAAGTAGTCCGGACCTACCCTAAAAAAGCAGGCCGAATTTCCAACAAAGGTGCGAGCATGTGTACAGATGGGATGCTGAGGAATTGGAGAAAGATTCGGTTCGCGGAACACGATTGGTGGTCCGGATCGTATTTCAGTGCCTCGGTAAATTTGGCCGCGATTCGATTCCATTAACCAGTGAAGTGTAATGATAAATTATATATTTGACAAGGCCGATTTTTGTCAAAAATCTTTAAATCTTTAAATCCGTACGCACGATACGCTTGTTGTTAATTTGTGCACGTGATGCGCTTGTTTTGGCAACTTGGCGCGCGATACACTTTTCTTTGATTTCGAGTCAAAGATAAGGGTAATTATCTTAAAAAAAAAAAAAAAACATGAGGACCCTCTTTTTCCAAGGCCCTCTCAAAACTCTTTTATAATTCGCATTTTTAATTCTTTTACGGGACGACGCGGACTTGCGATAAAAATTGAAGGAAACGTGGGAAAATTTGATTTCTTAAAATGAATCAAAAGATTGATGATAAAAGGAATCGTTCGATAGCTTTTATATACGTGGGTCTACGTGCACCAGCATAAAATTTGTGAGAAAAAGTAAAAAAATCTCTCTTACAGCGACGATAGTTTTATTACAATAAAAAAAAACTGTCGCAACGAAAACGTTCTTTTCTTCAATTCTTGTATCCGAAACCTAGTATCCGTCTTCGCCGATTCGTTTGCAATGTAAATTAAATTGCAGGTGTTTATTTTTAAGTTTTCTCAAGTCTGAGTATAAAACGGTCGGCGAAATTTCTTTTAGGATCGGTATTGTCACCGATCCCAAATGTACTTTCAAAGCATTACGGTTAAGTTCTCTCTATATTGCGTTTCTGGCAATCGTCCCCGTGCTAAAAATTCCGACCCGTACTGGCCACTACATCATCGTCTTGTTGCTGTATTTTACGGCAATAAGAGTTCGACCTCTGGACCAGCTCTCTCTCTCTCTCTCTCTCTCTCTCTCTCTCTCTCTCTCTCTCTCTCGACCAGCACCTCCTGATATATTTGATATACGACTGAAAGGAAAATATCGCACACATACACACATGTACACGTATATACGTTCACATACTCGTACTCTTCTCATTGATGTACATCACGGCAGACCTGGACATTTTACGTGCAATAACATTAATATTTTACAACGTAAAATTCACTTGATTGAAAGATTCTCTAATCCAATTTTATATATATATATATGAATATTTTATACTCTCTTGTTTAATTTTAAAATTATTCGTATTTTAATTCAAGTTGATTGATCCTTGACGATCTTTTTGTTGAACAGATGATTGAAAAGCTTTGTCAATTGTTAATTTCAAATCTTCAAACATTTAAAATAAACTTGTCATTGTCTTTTAGCGTCAGTTTTGCATTTTCGAAAATTTGACGGTGTCGAAATAAATAATACAGAGAAAAATGAAAGGTAATATTGAGTATATCGATTTTTCAAATTTGCAATATTTTACTATTAAAGTGAGGAATAACATTTTGCGATTTTGCTCTGTCGCAATGTTGAAATGAAATTGATTTATTGTCGCCTACACGAAAATAAAATTAGGAATTCGAGCTGTCGCTTTCCGCGTGACGCAGAAAAGCTCTAATTTTCTCGGATTCGCGACCGTCGGACAAACCTCTGGCCTCTTTTCGAGGACGAAATGAATGAAATACGAGAGCCGAAAGTTTCCTGCTGTAAGAATCAAGTGAATGGGCGTCACTTCATCGGAGGGACGGACACGCGTCCCGACGTCGACGTCGGCGTCGCGGAGCTTTCACTTGCCGAGCGGGCGTGCGATCTAATTAAATGGCGTTGGCGACTCGGTGAATTAAGGAGAGAAGGAGGGAAGTCTCCCCGTACTAATGAGGCGCTGTTAATAAAACTCCTCTAAAAAGCTCGCTAATTCATAAGCACGAGACGCAACATTTTGGCCAATCGTATTAATATCAGCAGTAGAAAATTGCAATGAGAATGTAGTCTAAATTTTTCAGAGATTTCTAATATTTTTCTGCTCTCGCCTCTCTGGCTCCTAAATCTGCAGCTTAATAAATTTTCGATTAGTTTTGACGAGAGATATGTGCAAAGATGTGAGAGAAAAGATGAAACTTTCCTATTCATAACAAGTTTCTATTTTCCTTTTTGCGCGAGGTAGAAAATTGTTCTTCCAGAAAACCACTAACCCTCTCGATCACTCCGGTGTTTGAATTCTGACGCCATAACGGCTCGAGTTCTCGCCCATATTTGCTTTCTCGATCGAAGAAGGGCTCGTCATACGCCCTGGCACGTCAAACTATACATCCAGTCCAGGTGCCTTCGGTATCCCCCTCTCGATAAACGAACTGCCTTTACGGCCGCTCTCGACATACGCCATTATCGATAAGGGCGTTCTCGATTTTTTCTCAGCTACCATCGTTCTCTCTGCTTTCTTCCGCGATGTGCGGTAAAAAACACGAAGCTCGAAAAGGGGTCGATGAGGTGCAGAGGCGGCATCGTCCTCGTCGTCTTCGTCGTCTTCGTCGTCTTCGTCGTCTTCGTCGTCTTCGTCGTTGGCGGCGGAGGCGGCGGCATTGTCATAAAATATACGAGCTTAATTCTCATATCGATATAGTATTTGGTCAATTTTTCGAGAGACGATTTTACGAAATTGCGAGCTTCCGTCCGTGAAATCACTCCCGGGGTCGGCGCACACGTTCGAGGGATCGATTTCTTCGTTCTTCCCTTCGGGCCGGAAGAGCCCGACGCGGTAGAAACGAATCCGAAGGAAAGGCTTCTACTTCTAACGCGTCGTTATCTGTAAGCTTATGCAAATGTCTAGCAGTTTGCCACGAGGGGGATTTGCATACACTAGCTAGATTCCCTCCCCCTTCTCTTTACCCCCCCCCCTCCCCCCCGCCGCACTCCGGGCCCCCGATCTATGTTAGGATCATGTCTAGGCATAATCTTAAGAAGCTCCCGCCGCGCAGTTATACAGTGGTTTCTCTCCCCAAGACCATGGTCACGTGATAGACGGGGTGCACCCCCTTCCCCTCCCCCCCTCTCGCCGTCGTCTTTCGGTCGTCTTTCTCTTCTTTTCCTTTTTATTTGCGTCCGAGCGTTCCGAAAATGTACCGCGTCCTTCTTTTGCATAAAGTGCGGACGTACGGCCTGTAATAAAGCTCGAATCGCGCCGTCATTCATTAGCATAAAAGCACGATACGCGCGCGCTTCGATCGAACGAAACGGGAGAGGGGGGAGGAGTGGCCAGGCGAGGGGAGGGGGGGAGAGGGGGCCCTCATTGCCACAGGCGACTTCTCAATATTCGGATGCGCGATGTAATACGGGACGTGTTCGAGGGGCTCTTGATATACTTGAATTATACATCGTGATATCTCTATTGGAAAAATCTGTCGCGTATGAATTGCTAAAATCGTCCGCCGATCGAATTATATTAATTCGGCGAATCGGCGGCCGGATGTAATTAGCATAATGGAATCGTGCTTATGCGCGCGCCCGAGAAATAGCCCGAGTCAATTCCCGTAACGCATCGCTACACCGCGAGAATTTTCCGATTGCACCGCGTTTCGACGTTGATTGGATGCCATCCTTTGCGAATCTCTCTCTCTCTCCCTCTCCCTCCCCCCCCCCTCCCCCCACCCCCCTCACGATCGTGAATTCATCGGTGAATAATACGGTATCCGTGCGCTTTTAATTAAACTTATTAAGCCGTTTTAATTTGCATTGTATTAGCGTATTGCTGTTGCGCGAGCTTAAAATATCTTTAGTGGCTCTAAAGCGGCTTTAAAGTGGCTTTTTAGCGGTAAATTAATAAAATTGTAGCTTAATTGAAGCCCCCCCCCCCCTCCCCCTCCCCGCATTTATTCCAACGAGCTTTAGTAGCTTATTTAAATGCGGTAATGCATTTAAATTGTCCTCCATCTCTACCTATGGTAACAGGTATCAAAAGGTGGTTCACGGTGGTTGATGAACGCCAACCGCCGCCCCCTTCCTCCCCCCCCTCTCCCCACCCTCCTCGCGTTCTCGTGCTGTGCAAAAAGAAATCCGAGAAATCAGACAAATTGCTCGTTACCCCGAAACGTCGTCGAGCGCGTAACATTTCACGTCATTTCCGACGTGGGATAAGAGGGGGCGCATAATTTAACATGTTGGAAATGTTACAATAGGCGAATCGGAAAAGGGAGGAGGGGGGTGGAGACGGGGTGGCCGGAGGAGATTGCCACGAGCGGGGGGAGAGGGGGAGGGGGGAGGGGGGGATTAAATTCGTCTCGGTGCGTTCTACTCGCCCTAACTTTCCGGGATAAACAACTCGTGTGCGCCTCGCGCGAGCACACGAGCGCACGAGCGCACGATTCTCTCTCTCACAGTTTCGCGGCTTGAATTCCATCAAGGCGCAATTAGCATACAGCAACGGAGTGCCGTGTGTGACGTGTAAGAGGCGCCGAATGGACCGCGGCGGTGTCGCGGATAATTTTCGCGGTGCGACGTATGGGGCAATCGCGTCGTGTCGAAACTTCGGCCAGTTGCGAAGTTATATTAAACGTTCCCAGTTCCCGGGGTGGGCGGCATATTCATATGTTCCGCCTCCCCCCCTCCCCCCCCCCCCCGTTGACGTCGCGGACATCGCGCCCTTTGTAGCGGCGAGTGCCAGTTTCGCGCCAGTTGTTATTATTTGTGATCCGGTATATGTCGCTTTATACTGCGAAATTATCCCGCGGGATGGAAGGGGGGAAAGGGTGGAAGTGGGAAGAAGGAGGAGACGTGCGGAGGAAGGGAGAAAAGATGTAGTGAGGGAGAAAAAATTAGGGGGTTGCCACAACAGAATAATAATTTTTTACCTATCTATATATATATAAAAGGGTTACAGGAGTTACACAAGTACTCTGGAAGTTATCTATATGGTTGTTGTTACAATCGCAATGGTTATTTCCAACTCCTGTAAACTAATAGTAACTTAAAAATAGTAATTTTTAAAATTTTATTCTGGATGTTAGCTTTGATGAAAATAAGGAATGGAACTCTCGGATTCTACGCTTTGAAGATAAAGCTTTTGCAAACTTTATTCCATAGCTATCCACGATCGTATCAACAATAATGTGCACGATAAACATCACAATATGACTTTATTTTATATGAAAATTCTTCGCAAGTTGGTGGTGATCTATTTTGTAACTGTAATGGAACTGAATTCTCAGTGTGCTGTACCCTACAAATATCTCGTATAGATCTCTCAATTATACTATTTGTTCTGCAGACCACATTAGAAAGGGAACAATAATTCTTCGGTTAAGGCAACCGTATTACGATATAATATTATATCAGAACCGTATAAATAAACATATCTTAACAGTTCAATATAATATAAACAGTTCGATATAACTTGAATCCAATCCACACATGTCTCTTTTTCAATCATAAAAAATATTGTTGCAGCAATGCCAACTTTTTGCACGTACGTTATCAGTTATAGAATGCATGCATGTCCAATTTCTACAAAATGGATAAAGAAAGCTGTACGTAGTTGTCTAAAAAAAAAAAAAAAAAGAAAAGAATAAAAAAAGAAAGAAACGTTACATAGAATAGTGAAAAGTGGTGTTGCTTAAGGAAAGAGACTCCACGGTTATAAAGAACCGTCTTATTCTTGTTAAAACGCTAACAAAAGTAGCGCGTATCATTGCGTTTTGGTTGGTGCGACTATCACCATCGTATAAAGGGGCTCAACTTCACAAAGTAGCGGCAACTCCGTAGCCGTACCCGGAGTCGAAATTAAATGCAAATATTGCAAAGTCGAGACAACGCCGCGCAAAGTCTGGACCTGCACCTGCCTTTAACGCAACATGCGGCGGCGCCTTGCCAAGACGAGTTTCGCTCGCAATCGGAAATAAGTACGAAACAAAGCGGCGGCGGCGGCGGCGGCGGCGGCGGTGGCGGCGATGGCGGCTATCGCGCGGGTTCACCAAGTATTACGAGTATCCCAAGTGTGCTGTTTAAAAACTTTCGCGTATTATCTGCATATGTTGCATCCACCATATCCACATCGCGGCGGATCGGCTGTAACGGCTGCGCGTCCACCGCGATTATATTCGCCAGCTCTGTGATTTATCTCGTCGCGCAAAATGTGCGTTCTAATCTAAGAGAGAAAATAAAAATATCCCTGAAGAGGAGAAATATTGAAAATCCTATCAAAGAGAGAAAGAGAGAGAGAGAGAGAGAGGATGATATGTACATGCCGAAGATTCGTGACGAATAATATTTAATAATATTTAATTTCACGTCCACTCTTATTTGAAAAATTCTAATAAAGCGTATTATAATAATAATAACTTTGGTTTTAATTAATTTTCACTTTTATTTGACAGATATTTTATTGAAGGGTCGATTTGCATCGGATTAATTGATGCGCGTATAATTAAATATCACGAAACAAGATACTCCACCTTTTGTTTTTATCCCCTCTGTATTGGGCAAATTTCGCTGTTGAGTAATTTAAATAGAATCAGCGCTGCCGTTATGCAAACGGGCGTTTTCGCCCCGCGGGTAAATGTAACCGACGAATAAATATGTTACTCATCTAGCGAACACCTTGGCATAACGAACGAGATAGTGGAGGAGGAGGAGGAGAGGGAGGAGGAGGAGAAGGAGGAGGAGGAGGAGGAGGAGAAGAAGTCCATCAGGAAAATTGAACAAAACTCAAATTGATCCGGAACTCGCGGATCCCCGTGGCTTTTCGTCGAAGCTTTCGCTCGCTGTTCCCGACAGTAATTAAATAAGCCGAGTTATACGGAGGAGGAAAGTTGGCGAAATTCGCGAACGCGCCCCGTGTACTCTAAAACCATCCGGCCTCTGAAAGTTTGTGAACAAACGTTATTGCACGACAAAGGCATCGCTATGCGATATCATCTGCCATCGTATTTATGAAATCTCACGTTTATCCTAGACGAGATTCTCGTTATTGGATTGTGGAAAGAGAGAAACGTGGGGGGAGCAGTATGTACATTTAACATTTTCATTTCATTTTCGTTCATATATATATATATTTATAAAAAAAAAAAACACACACACACACACACACACACACACACACACACACACATATGTAAAAAACAATTGAATAATATTATTATTGAAAGTTTTTAATTTCCGATATCCTTTTCACGAGTAATCTCTTGAGAAAATACAAGACTATTGAATTATTTAACTATTGAATTATTAGTGTCTACTCTTGAAATTAAAATAGGAGATTATCTATTATAATAATTAAACATAGTATAATCATAGTAAGTTTTCAATTTCCAATATTAAATAATCTCTTCGCGAGTAACCTTGTACAATACAAAATTATTAAATTGCTATTGGTATTTACTTTTGAAATTAAATTAGAAGTAAGATTTTATCATCTGCTTACGTTGTTAAAGTTTATTTTCCAAAGAGTTATTTCACTTGGAGTGGTTTATAATTTTAAGAAACGCTTGTGATATCCTTTTATTAAGAAAACAATGACTCCAGTTTAATCCAAGAATTTGTATAGAAAAAATAATGTACACTATAATCTAGATAAAAGATCTGCTTCGCTAGATCAAGGAAATCCTTTAATTTATGTGACGATAGTGGGTGGTTTTCCTCTCGCGGACTGAAGAGAAATTATTTTTTCTCCTTCCGTTGAGAAAATTTTTATCCATGCTGCTTTTCTCACCGGAGTTATTCATATGCTAGCGTTTATGAAGTTAAGAGTGAATTATTCTCCCAGCATTACTTTGTGCTTGCTAAAATCAATTTTTTGTAAACTTTGCAGTATTACTGAGGAATATTTGGAAATATGTATAACGTTTTTGAACGGATTACATTTACACATACGCGACAAAAATATTTATTTTTTTGATTTATTTATTTATATATTAACCTGAAACATTTTATTAAAACTAAATTTATATATAAAATTGTGAATATTGATGAAATATCTGAAATAGAAAAATACGGCATTACACGATAATATGGTACGAGATGTAATAAAGCATAATACAGCATAATTAATGTAGCAGCAAGGTTCATGTAATAGTCATTCGTTAAAACACGAGTTAATAAACTTGATGTTTAACAAGAAGTACATAGAAAAATCTTGTATATTTTTTTAACTTTAAAAGAATCACAACGTGACATCTTCGCGAGATGACGTCTCAAAACCAATTTCAAGATATTCATTTATTTATAAACTAAAAGTTTTCGAGACAATCTTCTTCTTGCCTCTTCTTCGACCCAATTTACCCCATATCGATCGAGCACAATGAATTACAAATATCACAGCGGAACTCAGGGACGAGATATAGAGAAACGTAACGATGTAATATAATATTTGCAAGATTTTTTTATGCATTTTAAAACAAAATAAAAAAAAAAAAAAGAATAGACATTTTGTATCGATCAGGAGTATCTGCGCGTTGAAGTCCCTTCGTGTAGAGCTATTGTGCTACGTACTTGTTCGTATGAAAGAATAATATTCAACTAAAAAATTCTTATTTATCGGAGCTGCCGTCGATCGATGTGACAATGTGTCCATGTTCCTTCTATAGATGGAAGAGGAGAATGTTTTTCTCTAAAGAGCAGCCTCGTGATGGAGAAACGATATGCCGTTACGTATCGACGTGCTTGTAATGGAGCTGTCGAGCAAATTTTCTGTGATACAGAGCCGGAGGCGCGCGTTGTATCGCATCGACTTTAAATACAATGGAAATCGACCCTTATCGCCTCGTCGTCGCTTCGATGCCTCGTCGGCTGCTCATTATTCGCACTTAAATCCACCCTGAAGAGAACAGGAAGGAAGGAAGGACGAAGTGTATTATTCCTCTAAAGAAAGCTCCTCGAAAAGAAAAAGTGTACAAAAGAAATCTGTACATGCGTTGTTGTAAATCGTTGTAATCAACTCGAGAAATAATATGTGTTGATACTTGATATTAAAAATACCGAGGTCGGTATTTCTGATCGTTTTTTAGCTTTAAAATTTTTCCCGTATTAAAGAATTTTCAAATTTCTTTATCAATTATTCTCTATTCTAGTGGAACATCGAAGTCATGAAAATTCTAAAATATTATCCTCGATGAACGATTATTTCTGAATTTTTAATTTTAAACCTGCCTCGTGTTGAAGATAAAATTTTGAAATGTTTGAATTTTTTATCAATTACATCTCGACATCTATTTTGATGGAACATCGAGGTCGGGGAAATTTTTAAACTTTATCTTTGATATTACAAAAGGATATTAAACCGTAGCAATGTAGAAAACCGATCGCTCGATATTTCCAGTGTTAAATCTCCCGAAATAACACTTCATTATTTATCAATGGGTCTCTCGGTTGCGATACGCGCGATACTCAAGTGGAACTCTCAATTCTTCTATTTCAGGATCATAAAATGCGCCAATTTCCGTACAATTCCATCGTCCTCGGGCCGCTGCTGCTGCTGCTGCTGCTGGCATTCCTGTTCGCGTCGCCGAGCCTGGCGGTGTCGAAATCGCGCGGCAAAAAGAAAGTGCAAAAGGAGGAGCCCGTGGACATCTGCGACATCGACAAGTCCCCGGGGGAAGCGCCGATCTTCTGCTACTGCAACGCCAACAGATCGCAGAATGCCACCGAGGCCAATTGTTGGGTATTAAGCAAGTTCGAGCCCACCGATCCCACGTGGAGTTACTTCACGTCGCAGAGCCACCTCGAAAAACTGACGTTCACGGTGCGTCAGATCAACAGCCTCGACTTTGTGCCCACCGACTTGCTCCGCCGGATGAAAAATTTGCGCGTGATCGGATTCCAGTATGCGAGGCTTCTCGAGATCTTCGAGCGCACCTTCAGCAACTTCAGCGATATAACCGACATCAATCTCAGCCGCAATACGATCGGCGTTCTTCACAAGCACGCCTTCGAGAACATGCGCAGTCTCACTGTCATCAATCTCGACGATAATCGCATTTCCGAGATTAACAGGTACGGGATAACCGGGACGGCTTATCTACTCCGCTTAGATTAGCCGTCCGGTAAACGGCTGTTATAACTTCTTAATCGAGTTCAAATTTTATTCGCTCTCTCTCGCTAATTTTTTTTTTTTTATTCTCATCGGTATTCATTTCGCGCGCGCGCGCGAGATTTCCACCACTCGTGCTGAATGAAATTAATAGCGTGAGCGAGCGATGAAAGATTTTTTTCCGATCTGACCGGCAAATGGCGATGGATTTTTTGCGGGGGGACGATTTTGGGAATAACTGCTTTTACAGAGACACGTTCGTCAGTCTGCCGAGTTTGCGCAAGCTGTACCTGAATCGCAACAACATCAGCACCGTCCACGACAAGGCGTTCAAACTGCTCGGCTCGCTGCAGGAACTCGAGCTGAGCGGCAACCAGATCACCGTCATCACCCGCGACAGTTTCCACGGTCTGCACAGTCTACTGCGTTTGGATCTACGCGGCAATCAAATCACCATGCTCGGCGATCGTAGCTTCGTCGAGATGCCGGAGCTGGCCG
Organism: Pogonomyrmex barbatus; assembly: GCF_055798465.1. NCBI lineage: Eukaryota > Metazoa > Arthropoda > Insecta > Hymenoptera > Formicidae > Pogonomyrmex > Pogonomyrmex barbatus. The sequence continues at coordinate 1,170,650 of NW_028297115.1, read as the reverse complement.
AGCTCCAGCTCGATCAAAATCAGATCAAGTATATATCCGACAGAGCGTTCGACGGCATGGGCAACCTCCGGAAGTTGCAGCTCAGCGAAAATCAGCTGGTGTCGCTGCAGCCGCATTTCTTGGCTGGCGCGTCCAAAATTTACTTCCTAGACCTGAGAATGAACGCGCTGAAGACCGTGACCTTCGACAACGTTAAACCGATCGTGAGGAATTTGTACGACAGCAACGGCTACTTGTACCTGTCAAGTAAGCTACTTCGATCATCATTTTTGGTTCAGAATTTCTGAAATGAACATATGCATTCGCATCTGCGAGGAAATTCTGCGAGAAAAATTGTATGGAGAATTGTCGAATTATTTAATTTTTTGGAGTCGGAGAATATTTTTAAATAAACGTTTTATTAAGGATATATTATATCTATTTTTATTTATAATGAAAAAAATTATGAGAAGATTATAAATCATTCTAGATTGCATTTGAAGGTAAAATAAAAAGTTTTGTAATAATAAGTTTCGGACTTGAATGAACTGAATTAAAAATTATTTAAATAAATAAGTAAAGGTATAGTGGAAACGTAATTGAAAAATGATGACAAAAATTTCAATATTTTGTATAAGTATTTTATGTATTCAAGATTATTTATATGTAAAATTTCATTACGATGCAGAGATTAGTTGTTCTATAAATAAATTAATTTTTGTGAAAAGTATAAACGAAACAATGATGGTACAGATAAAATTTTATTTTTATTTAGAGCACAGCTAATCTCTGCATCGTAATGAAACTTTACGTAAATAATATCTCAAGTATTTAAAATACGTATATAAAAAAATTAAAATTTCACTAGAGCACGCTTTTACTTGTTCATTAAAATAATTCTAAATTCTAAGCCATCGCTAAACTCCTTTTGTATTGTTTTTAAATACGCTTTAGAATAATTTGTAAGTTTTTCATTGTAAATATAAAAAAAAAAATATATATATATATAATACATCCTCAAATATATCTTCCTAAATAAATTTGAATTCAAGATCACATAATTGAAAATATTTATAATAGCCAAAATCGACAAAAGAGAATTATTCAAAATTCAAAATACAGTACACAATAGAATACAGTACGGAATGGAATATTATATCGCCTGTGGTAGATTGAGGCGATGTTGTTCGCGATCAAAGTAACGAGATCGACTGATCAAAGCGCATCGTCGTATCTGCGTGCAGGGAACAATCTGATCTGCGACTGCAAGCTCGCGTGGATCTGGGGCCTGCGGAACGAGACGAAGAACCCGAAACTACAGGGTGCCCTGGAGGAGCTGACTTGCTTCCTTGAGAGCAATAATGCATCGCAGAAGATCAACAGCGAAGACCCAGGGAGAAATCAGCCACACGAGATGCGCGGTAAGTTTTGCTTTACGCGCGAGCGCGTGCGCGTGCGGATTGCCTTTCGGCGAAATTTATCTCGGCTTTGTGTCAAAAAGACAGAATGCAATGTTTACCCCGCCTAGAGGAGTATTCAGGGATATTCTATCTGCCATATAAAGTATAGGGCACAGAATATAATTTTTATGCACTATATTCACTAATAAAAGTTAAAAACGAAATAATCACTTCCTTTCACCATGTGTGTGGTGGATTTGTTTTATATTGTCTTATAACAAATAAGATAAGAGATATTTAAACCGTACAATGAATATTTTTCATTTATGAAAATATTTTACAATTAATTATATTAATTATGAGGGAAAATATTATAAGGGAGAACAAAATTCTAAAGAGAGAAGGAAGAGGGACACGAAGTCTCGTCATGTATCTCTTATTTTTTTTAAAACAGAATAGTATTGTCTTGTATGTTGTACAGAGGAATATTACGACGACAACTCAAGGGATGACGATAATAACGAAGACGACGTTGATGATAACAACGGTGATTATTATGACGATTCTGACGATGAGAATTCGTTGTCAAATTCTCACAGCAAGGTAAGACGTCTGCGTATGATCTTTTCGTAGATTGCACACATAAATCCGATGGTTTTTAAAATTTACGATAATAATTGTTTCGTTGGATCTCAATTTCATTCAAATTTGTTAAAATAAGAATTATTAGACGATCAAAACGCTATTTATGTCGTTAGAGAATATTGTTCATCCGGAAGCTGGACTTATTGTTAGATCTTTAACTTCTTTACTTTTTGAATTTTTTAATAAAAAAATAATTAGGATATAGAAGATCAATGCGCGAAAGTTATAAACAAAATTAACTGTTTAATTTAGAAATATAATTGTATTTGCAATGAACAGTTTTATATATCCGGAATAAAAATATTAAAGGAAAAGAGATTATTGAAATTTTTTTGCATGTTGCGCTAACTTAATTAGTTTTTGCATCAGATATACAAAGATATTACAGATTTACAGATATTACAGATATTACAGATATATAAAAATATATTACGAGATTTAGCTTCAATTTGAAATGTTACGATCTTCTTGATTGATCGCGTGATGTTATGTAGGACACTCTGATTTTGATTCGCAGACCGACTATGATAGGAGATGCTGTAGGAAGCATCTTTTTGATTTGAAGCCAGACGATCTGCCATGCCCGGAGCTTTCGCGCGAGGATTTGATGGCATCTGAACAGCCATCCAGCCGCCATGAAAACGCCCGCGTGGGCTCTTCCGGGTCCAGCTGGTTTAGCTCTGGCACGACCTCGGTCCAGGCCGGTCAGTCCGTCCTCCTTGCTTCATTTCTGTTGCTATCTATACCTTTTTTCACGTAGAAGCGGTTAAGTGTTCGAAAATAAAGCGATATAAACGCCATCGGCGTCCCGATATTGCTCGAGTGAACGAATGGAAAATCGTACACATAAACGGAAACGGGACGTGAAAGTGTATGTTTATGCGTGTGTGTGTGTGCGCGCGCGCGCGCGCGCGTGTGTGTGTGTGTGTGTGTGTGGGCGTGCGCACTCTTACGTAGGAAGCTAACTGGACAAACCTACTCGAGACGTACCTTTGAAGCTCCCCGAAACGCTTTACCTAACGTTTAACGTTTATTGCATCAAGTCCCCCTTAAAAGGTTTCCGAGTCTTAAAAAACGCGGCACGGATGTGACCGCGCGCGTATCGATGATACACAGCGACGGACCAAATCGCGATCGTTTATTCGAGCACGCGGCCGCGTTTGCATGCCGTTTTTCTAAACGCCGAATGATTCCTGTTTTGTTTTCTTCTTTTTTTTTTTTTTTTTTTTTTTTAAACTAGATATTACAATTTACAAATGTAAATGCGAGTAACCAACACTTGCGTGTATTTTTTTAGAAAGGATTATTTTCATCCTTTTTTTTTTTTTTGGTTTTGTCTTGTCTCGATCATTTGAATCATTTTTTTTTTTGAAAAAATTTTTTTTTTTTTTTTAATTTTTTTGAATCTCGTGCACCCGAAATGATAATATAAAAACGTTTTCCATTATTTGAAATATGTTATCGCGCGTGAGGTTTAACGGGCCAACTAATGAGATGCAACGCGCGCTACGTTCGCGATAATTCATGCGTTCGCTGTGTTTTCAGCGTAAGCCAGAACGCTGAAGGTAGTATGAAAATGACAAGGTTACACATAGCATTTTATTTTACATAATATCGATCGAGTGGGGGGGGGCCCTCCCCCCAAACACGCTCCCTTACTGTACGTCGTTCCCGTATTTGTACAGTATATACGCGTAGATTTACCGTATGTATTATAAGAATACCAAAAAAAAACGTATCGCGCACACTGCCATTTCTCGTTAGCTATTTCGCTTGCGTAACTACCAACTATTTAGATCATAGTTCACTGTATTCAGCTAATTTTGATCGAGACGATGGGTCCAGGAATGACAGCTCCGAATACCGATATTACTATATAAAATTAAAGTACTGCCATATAATGTAGAATAAATATTTAAAGAAGGGAGTCTAAAAATGGCCAATTTTGGCCGTGAATGGCACCTTTAAAACTTATATAGTTATCATTTTGAAAGTTCATACATTCATAAAGGAAGCTTATTTATCCAAGAGAGTCTTGGAAAACCTTCCAAAAATAATAAAATAGATTTCATACATATACATTCAAAACTAATTACACTTAACTTATTTTAATACTTTAAATACTAGAAGAATGCACTACTAGGAAGATCCGCAATCTACACACACACACACATACACACATACACTAATATATTATTGTAACATGTATTAAATGTAATCACTTTTAAAATCTATCATCGTTCATTAGAAACAAAATGAGTCTTTTACAAATTTTAAAGATGTCCGTTCACGATGAGTATTGGTCAATATTTTTAGACTCCCACCTTTGTTAGAGAAATTAATTTTCTGAATTATTCAATTCTGACTTGAATAACAATATTTGCCCCTTTTCTTCATTAGTTCTAGTTTTAAGGATAATTAAAAGCTTTTGATATAAATATATTTTTTTTATTACTTTTACGTGCCTTTCATATTTATTCTATAGTCGTGAAATATTAAATATTGCACACTGCCAGTTCCGCTCGCTCAATTTTACGAATGATTTTAAAATGTCGACATACGTACATTTACGTGTTTTACTACTATTTTTCGACTTTTGTAATCTCTCACATAATAGAAATAAAACATTTAATAATGCGCGTTGTCATTTTTTTTGTTAAATACTTCATCCGAGCGAACGGTTGAATCTTCATATTCTTAATACACCTATTCTCTTCACTTCCATATTTATTGTGACTGTAAAACACTTTTAAAGAATACTTCCGTATTCCGAACTTCTATCTCTACGCTGTGCATATATAATGCTAATAATTCATATTCGCTCGCTATGAGCACTTGACGGTAAACAAAGTGAGAAAGCACGAGTGAAAGACAGAAATTGCCGTAGGGAGGTATTCGCGTTTTCCTAATAAAAATAAAAATTTCTTATTTGTACATATATGAATATTATACTCGCCTATAAACAAAACCAAGAAAATCATAAACAGACGGAGCATGAGATGCGAGTTTCTCGACGAACGCGTAAAAAAGGAAGAAATACTGGTGGTGGTTTTTTTTTTTTTTTTTTTTTTTTTTTTTTTTTTTTTTTTTTTAACTGATCTCTTTCTGATGGAAGAAAACGAAAGTAGCCAGAATTCCTGAGCGTTCTATCACCCATGAAATGCCAACGCGCAGACGCAAATGAAAGAAAAGGAGATTTTGCAATTATTCCTCCATTCATTTATTTAAATTTTCCTTTCGAAATGTTATCGGCATTATGACTGGAAGTTGTTCGATCTATTTACGTCATACCTGACGAAAGATATAATTACGCGTTTTTATTTACAACTTCATTCGATAGTAGCGCGACAGACACAGCGACACTTTTATCCCGCGCATGTGCCATTGAAATTAATTAGGAACTTAGGAGGAATATTAAAAAATGGGGAGATTGTTTAAGCCCGATGTGTTCAGAATACGAAGATTTGACTGTATTTCTAAACAGATTTTTATCCGTTTGATATATTTTTAACGCTAAGTCGATAGCGATCGTTGATCATCTATGATGGATGACTGGCGTTGGATTCTTGTAGGCTTGATTACCTAGAATATCAAGAATATTAAGAATTGATATTGATGTACAAGTTAAAAAAAAAAAAAAGAAAATTTAATGGAAGGCGCGGTACTACAAAAACACATCAAGAATTGATATGGTTAAAGTATAGTTGAAGAAAAATTATGAAGGACACGATTATGATCGTAGAATATTAGAATTTAATATTACTTATTTCGAAATGCTTATCGACTAAAATTATTAAAGAAAGAAAATTGAATGAGTAGAGTATGAAAATGCATGAATCACGCTAATCACATTTTTAAAAAAATTTCAAAATTCCACATTTTCTTCTTTATTTTAGTATACATTTCATATTTAAAAAACGAATATGAAATACGAATAAATGCTTACGTCAGTTAAAAAATCGTTTCTAAAAGAGCTCGGTAATAAACATGTTTTGTAACAATCATCCATAAAACAAAATCTGGTATTTCTGTAATGCGATTATTTTTTTATACGTGACATGTATTGTTGACTGTGCCATGATATTAATTTAATTTTATAAAAGCGGCAACTCATGTGCGTTTTATAATGATTGATTCAATTGTAAACGAGATGATTTAATGTATTTTATTTATCCACGTGTGCATAATTGATATTGTACCTCTAATGCGAGAAATATATACTTCTTATCCTACTAGAAATATATTTCTTGGCATATGTGAAATGAGACTGAAAACAAAAAGCTTTTCGAGCACTAAGCGTTTTTTATTATTATTCTTACAAGATAATAATCGTGATGTTTTTGCGCGATATTTAGCGAGCAATTTCACAACGATTACGTCTACGACGATCTGTTTGTTTGAGATGCACTTTCTTGCGCTTTTTGCGTAAAAAAATTTCAAATGGACTCATATTTTAATCTTTGGATGGGAGAGGAAAAAAAAAGAAGGGTGAAACTATATATAGATGTGGAAAGCGCAACTGGAGCGAACAGACGTAATTTGCAACAATCAATTAGTAAAGAAACGCACGATATGGATAACGTGAAACATAGCCTACCCCTAACGGAACAATGATAAAGAGAGAAATTATTAAATGTTGAGGTGTTGTTTGTCATAGTATATGCGTTGCCATAGTATCGTGATAATGTTTATATAATATATGAAACGTCATTTCGCAAAACGGCGTCGTAGGAAACGCAAGAAAGTCGATTTTCAGAAGCTCTCAAGACGGTAACTACTTTAAAGCTTAATTTAAAATAATCTAATTTAAATAAAATCCATCATCACCGGTGAGCTAAAGATATAATTTACAGCTATTTTTAATCTAAAAATGTATTTCCCTCACAGTTTAAACGGAAAATCTAATAACGATTAAATTATTTTTTTTTTTTTTTTTTTAAAGAACAACTTCATATGACATATGAAATTTAGTATTTGCTTTTATATCTATTATATTTATTTGCTTTTATATCTAAAGTTCTTTATTATTTAAATATTTCAAGAATAAATGGTAATAGAATTTAAATTTGAATTTTATCCTTTTTATTGAAAAATATAAAAAAGTTTTTCTTTCATATTAACATATTTTTAAATTTTATTTGTAACTCGCATTGCAACTGAGTTTTATAAATAAATAAAAATTTTATAAAATAAATAATGGAAATGATAGAGATAAATCCAAATTTAAGAGAGCGAACTAAATCTGTCTACTAAAAGATGTAAAGTATTAAGAGACATAAAATTATTCTTTTTTTATATAATTTGAACGCAATCTATTTTACTGTTGCTGTATACATATACATTATACAGCATTATAAGCAAATATAAAAGATCTCTTGTTTTAAAAAAAGCTTTTTACTTGTTTATAATTTATTTATGTAGCTGCTAGACTTATCCATACAATCCGTTATATTCATTTTTACATTACTACGATTTAAATTCATGTTAAATTTTGTAAAACTACAGTGCAATAAAAAATATATATATATATATAATATATATAAAAATTTATACTTATCACGGTAATGCAAGCGTTATTTTTTTCTGTCGATTTTTTTTATAACAAATCGTCGGTGACATTCTTGCTGTTCGCTCGATGCCATAGTGCGGCACGACAGCCTGTTGTCGATTGAAAAAAAAAAAAAAAAAAGTGTGCGTATAAATTAAAGTGTTCCGGGGTACTGCGTGCGCCACACGTTATTGAGTCGTTCATAGGAATACAAAATTAAGTCACAATAAATGAACACCAGAGTTTAGAGCCAGAAATTTCCAACGAAACGAGATATTAATCGATTTCCCTTTATTTTTTTCGTTATTGAAGCGAATGTGGTCTGTGGCGAGATATATATACATATATCTGAGGAATTAATAATAGCTCTATAGATGATTTCAAAAGCAAACGAGTGATAAGCAAGATTTATTGGAAGGAATTTAAGAAAAAAGATCCCGATCATATAAGGCATTTAACTCATAGATACCAAAGATAAGAAAAAAAATTTGGTGTTAGCTGTTAGGAAATCTCTCTCGTACACAATTTATGATCCGCCTCTGATCGCACTAAGTAAAGTAAATAAACTAAATAATTATTAAAAGTGATAAGCGAATGAACGAATACATTATCAATTTCAAGTCACTGTAAGCCAAAATAAAGTGGGGGACCCCGTGAATTTTCATAGGGTTCGCTTCTTCCTCTTTCTCTTTCTCGCTCTATCTCTCTCACTTTCATTCTCTTATTTATTCCATTGGTATTAAATAAATCTAATGAACGAGGAAAGAGAAATTATTATAAAATTAAGCGCTGATCGGCTAATATTGATTACAAATTCAATTAGAAGATCAGTAATTACGGTAGATAGCGAAATAATTTGCCAATTCTATTTTCCATAATCCATTCTGTAAGTTTCTCGCTTCGTCTTTGCCTTTCGAGTTTCGATATGATTTGCTATGTGAAACGACTATGCTATGTTCTTTCGAGTAAATCTCTCAAGGCGGCTGAATTTTCTCTAATTCGACGTATAGACATACATTTTTGACATACATGTTTGCGTGCGTTTAATAATATACATGAAGATATTTCTTGGGAGAATGCAATGATTTTTCATGTATGTACAATTAATTTAAGCTCTTCTAGTAAACGCAACTATAATAAATTAGGTTTAGTCTACTTATTTAGGATTTAAGCCGTCAAGCTATGATATGTATTATATGTTTTTTTGTAAGATTTAACAATAATCAGAAATAAATCGTCGAAAAGGAAGGAGGCTCATTCTTTTTTTTTTTTTTTCCTCAATAATTTATTCCCGTCCAAATTCGTTCCATCTGATAACTGATATTTACATGCAAGCTTAAATAAGACTTCGCCCCTAAGACGACGCCCCCTTTCCATACTCGTGTAATTAAATATTACCCATGACCATATGTTCGTTAGTGTGACTGTTATCAGTTCGATTTTTTCCGAGCTCGAACTGGGGCTCGTCCTCCAATTCCCAGACAAAGGCGTCATCGAATTTCTGCTGCTCGGTGACCCAACCGCACATCTTCGTACGTAAAGCTAAACCTATAAATTGAGTTACATAATCGGGCGAGCATACAGAGAATAATCGTAAGAGGCTTTCGTGGCCAAGCTTGGGCATAATGAATGGATGAAATCAATAAAAGAGAGAATAATTAACTCATCTAATAATTAACTCATTAACTCATCTGCTACATAAATTAGAGTTAGAGTTAGACACAGCCGATTGCTGATTTGATATGTGATTCTAGAGATTTGTAAATATTACATAATGTACATGCTGCGTGTACTGCTCTGTGATTTTACTATAGCGTAAAAATAATGTATAACATTATTTTTTTTTTCTTCGAGGCGATATCGCGTCACTATAAATATATTGCATCGCAACAAAATAAAATTAATTACTACAAAATACTTCTGTCCGAGGAATACAAATATGACATTTTATTGGCATATTTTGTTTAAGATTAAGACCTCTATATATATATATATATATATCGGAATAAGAAATCATATTAAAAACTTCATTTAACAAAATAAAAATTATTTTATATCTCTAGTTCATGTTACACGATATGCGACATGGAGAGATTAATTAAAGTACCTGTTATTAATCCAGAGACGATGGAGATCCCAAGGGTAACCACTAAAGCTAATAATTGATACCCCGCTTGCTGATACGCCGTTCTATTAAATCCTGCTGATATTTCATGATAATTATCGTGTATTTCGGCAAGTTTCATCTCATTTCTCTTTGGCGCTCGTGCAGGGAAGATCTATTGGCAAAATAATTATAAAAATAATTATTATAAATTTTTATTAATTTGAAATTAAAAGAAAAATATTTCTTTATATACAAAAAAAAAATAATGCTTTCATTCTGTGTTGAATAACTATCATCTTGTCATCATACATAATTAGTAAATTTTGCACAGTAATTATCGTAAAAATTATTTTAAATTGCCGTTTACTACAGCGATGTAAATGAGAGTTAATTACGCGAAAACGATGAAATGAGTAATTCAAGGTGACGGAATTAGGTACCTCATACAGAGAATAATCATAAGAGGATTCTGTGGCCAAACTTGCCATAAGTGCGCCAAAAAATCCAGCCAGCACACCTGGCATCCCATGTAAATTATGCACCCCGCAAGTGTCATGGATATTAAGACGTTTTTGTATAAATGGCTATAAAAAAAAGTTGACTTCATTATTTTGTAAATGAAAGTATTAAGGTATGATTATCGAATAGTGAATATATTTTATAGGTTTTATATTTTATCTTAATATAAAATACACATATGGTTTAGTATAAAAATAAATTCTCATAAATTATATAAATATATATAATAAATTATAAATAATAAATAAATATGATAATAAATAAAATTATAAAATTATATGTAATATAATATATAATTATATATATATATATATATATATATATATATATATATATGTATAAAATAAATATTTTTAATTATATATTATATTATTATATTATATACAATTTAAAATTTATTTATATATATATATATATATATATATATATATATAAATAAATAAATAGGAAAAATAAATATAAAAAATATATATATATAAATATATATATATATATATATATATATATATATATATTTCTGAAAAAAACAAACAGCTCAAGAACAATATTCAATAATAATAATAATTATCATAATTGCACAATAATCTTCATTATTACCGTGAGATACTTATATCCCAGCACACTAATTATCCCAGATATAGCACCGACGATCAGAGCACCCACTGGTTGGCACATCATACCTATAGAAAAAAGTATCCGAATTAGTAAAAGATCTTAATCTTCAATAAAATAATATGCTAATAAAATATCACATATTTCTCGAACCGAAGTATTTTATAGCGATCGATTTTATTTCGTTGCGTGACGCAATATATTTATAATGACGCGACACATCACTGCGAAAAATGATCGTAATGTTACACACTATTTTTTTTTTTTTACGCTGTATGAAAACTCTACGCATGCGTACGTTTGCATTAATATTTACAAATCTAGAATCCGCATCATGTATCAAGTCAATAATCGACCGGCATACCTGCAGCTGTGCCAATGGCTACACCTCCAGCCAGAGTTGAGTTTTGCACGTGTACCATGTTGAATTTGTTGTCTTCCGAGACCAGTGCGGATACGGCGAACGTGATCACGCAACTCGCGGATATTGATAACAGGGTGTTGATTATGGCTCGCTGTTGATCATCCCCCGTCAACCCAGCGCTGTTAAATGATGGCCAGAATAGCCACAAGAACACTGTACCTGAAGGTGGCGATCAATCAATTCATCTCGCTGTCCCCCACTATTTTAGCGTTGTTGTGGTTTAACACTTTAGAAAATCCGACGAGGTAAAACGAAGGAAGGAAGTTGAGGTACAGGATTGAACGATATAATAATCAGGTAAATATAATTATCGGTATGCATACCGATCATGGCGAAAACGTCTGACTGATAGGACGACATTTCGAGAGCGTGCTCCTTCGGCTTCTCCTTCGTTCCGAATACAAAGCTAATCGCCAATCCGAAGTATGCGCCAAATACATGAACAAACATACTGTCACCAGCATCAACGGCCTAGGTGAAGGGTGAACGAAAGTTTATTTACAATTTATCTTCACAGAAATGTCTGTCCAGGTCGAGGCCAGGCCGATCACGTAACTTTTCCCCTAGTGAGCGGAAAAGTGAAAATGTTTATTATTGAAAAAAAGAATGGAAAAAAAATTTTCACTTTTCCGCCTTTAGGGAAGGAGTTACTTTACTTAGAAGTTTACTTAGAAGTTAGTTATGATCGATATTCTGTCAAATGATTATAGCGTTGTTGCTGTTTTGAAGTTTTTCGACGAGTCACATCGACGATGGAAAAAAATAAGGAATAATTATTGGAATCTTTGGAAAATAGAAAATTAATACATTAATTAAAACAATTGTATATGTGTATAAAAATTTTGAAATGTTCTATCTTAATTTTAATTGTACATCGTAATGTACAATAATTGTGAATGAAATGAAAAGAAATATATACTCTGAATATAGGATTTTTACTTTCAATGTTTAAAATGAATTAATCTCTTTTTTTTTCCTCTCTTTCCTATGTCTAATTAATAATTAATAAATTTTGCTTTCCCGCTTATTGCGGGAACTTGCGATCGAGCTTCTCTGACTGCGATTTTGCGAAATCAGGAATGGTACTCACCATGAACATAGTTTCGCCTACATACTTATTAATAGTGAACATGATCAGCTCCACTATCCCCATGAATATCAGCTGCATGTAGGTAACTTTACCTAGGACTGCCCCCATAGAGATAAGCGGCGTAGCGACAGCGACATCGGCACTAAGAAGGCTGAAAAAGTCCCCCGCAATGGTATATGACGAAGAAATGTTTTGATTAAAATTACTTTCATTAAAGATTTTTTTCATTTTTTTTTTATCTTAATTAAAACACTTCACCTCTTTCCTTGCCTTCGCAAAATAAGATTAATCTAAAATATTATCTATTCACTTTGCCTCGACTTTACTACTAATCTACTTCATCTCCACTCCCCAAGTTCTTAATATAAACCAAAGTAGACACTGACCTTCCTAATGAGATATAAGCTCTCTTGCCTAATTTCACGTTCATTAAGCCCTCGCAGATTAAAGCCACCTGAACGAGAATCGCTCCTACGAGGAAGGTCAGGCCAACAGCGCTCTGGCTGTACTTCTTGAGGAAGGTCATCAGAAAACCAAAGCCAATCCAGATCATCACGTGGACGTCTTGGTACACTGCATCAATTTAGCCAGATATAGGAAACATCAAAAAAAAAGGAAAAAAGAAGAGCAAACATTCCGTAAAAACGATATATAAAAAAAAAAATCGCGTGCAGAGACGAGCGAGGGGGCGAGACGCCTTCTTCGTTTCCTCCCTTGCTCTTTTCTTCATTTGCCCCTTTTCATCAACGAGGGGGCGAAAAAAAAAAAAAAAAAAAGAAATGGGAGTAAAAGGAAGAAGAGGGGGGGGGGGGGGAAACGGCAGGAAATGGCGGCACCAATATAGAACTTACGTGTATACGTGACCGATAGAGGGTTCGATTCTCCATTCAAATGAGGCGCGACGTTATTCTGTCGTATACCGGCGTTCACCTCCGGGGCGTAATCATATATCGCGAAAAAAAAACACAACAGAATGCTCTCGATAAGGAGAAGCATGATAGCGTGTTCTGGACCGTGGCACATCCTCATTCGTACCAGTATTGTGTAGGGATCGACTATACGCCGATGAAGCCATCGCATTGTACGGTGCGCCATGCAGCGATTGTGCTCGATCGTCGTGTCTCCCTCGAGATTATTGGCGTTTTCGCACCCCATAATAATTTAACCGTAATTTACTTTCGCCTCTCGTATGCAGCTTGAACTTAACTTTGTTTAAGCTTCAAACGTGACATTGATCTTGTGAAGTAAGTACTAACGATTAATACATCGTTTTAATCCGGCGAGAGATGAAAAGACCACGCATTTTAAAGGATCCAAGGTTCTTTGTGCAAAGCCTTTGTTGGGATATTAATTTCTGTGTATTAATTATATAATTGCTATGCGATTATTTCTAAAAGGATACGGAAGAACATACTTAATTCAATTCTAAAATAATCTTTCCAATATGTTTAAATCCTTCCTTTAAGAAGAAGTTTTTCATTACTTTCTAAAAATATACTTTAGTTCCTTTCGATTTTATTTAAAAGAAAACTTCTCACAGAATATTTATTCAAGATTAATTTTCGATTCTATTAATGTATTAATTGAAAGAGATTGTGTAATGCACTAAACTAATTGATAAATTCAGCGATTCGAGATTTTCGAGGAGTCCGTCAAAAGAATCAAAAGAACCATTCGTCGACAAATGTCAAAGATGAACTGCTTGCGATGATTGAAAACACGAGTGAAACTTTTATGTATTTATGTATACGTGTTTTTTTTTTTTTCACGTGCATCGCACAAAAGCAAGAATATATATATATATTAGCATATGAATAACGGAGTTATAAGTTTGTCTTGATCTTTCTTGTATTTTGAACAGATTGTCTGATCCGCTATCATATGTTTAAAAAAGTCAAAAAAATATTATTCTTTTCATAGATTTCTTTCATTGAATAAATATTAAATATATTTTGCAATCTTTTCCCAGATTCTCTTCTATTTCCTGTTCTTTTTTTATTTTTTCTCTTTTTTATGAAAAATAAATATGGGTAATAACTTTTGATTTACTTACTTGGATAAATTCGTAATGGATCATCTTCTGGTTTTTTGATTTGGACTTCGGATTTGTCAGCAGTGCCTACGAACGTAACAAATTAAAATAAATTAATTAAAAATTAAATTAAAATATTCATATTTAAAACACAATAATAGAAATTGTATTACACACACACACACACACACACACACACACACACACACACACACACACACACACAACACACACATACAAATTTTTAAAAAAGTTGATTGTTGAGAGCAAAATTAAAATTCTCAAATTTTTATAATTATTTTCTTTAACTTTTAGAAATCTTAAAAATGTTTAAACCGCTTGGAATTGATAAAGTTTTTAAAATTTTACAATTTTGAAGGTTTTTTTTTTTTTATTAATATTGTAATGTTTCTAAAAATTTTAATATCCTTATGTAGATATTATTACATAACTATTACATAAAGTGTACATATGTATGTGTGTACACATATTATATATCATATACTGACCGGTATGATTTTTTAGCAAACTGGCATTTGCTTCTGGACCGTACGTCATCAATGCTCCTATTATCGCGATTAGGATGATCTCGAGGAGAAACAGCATCAACACTTGTTGCTTCTCGGTGACCGAAGAAAACATTATCTGCAAAAAAGAAAAGATTTACTTGGTTGTTTCGTGAAAACAATTACATTTTTTCCGCGATTAAATTATTAATTTGTCATCAATTCCTTCTGTTGTATTTTATTTTGGGATGATAAATTTTTCAGACGAGGAGTATGTAATACCAAATGATAATTACTTTAATAAATTTCCTTTTAAATTTTTATTTAAACAAATAAACAATACACTTTTGAGAAGTTTAATATTTTATAATTGTAAATATTTACCTACCACCGCACTTCTTTAAAGAAGCAAGGATTACAACAAACTTAAATATACCGTTACATAAATGTAATTAAGAATTAATCTTAAATAAGCCTAAAATAAGTATTTGTTTAAAACACATACGCATATAAATATGTAAAGTTGTAATTCTTAAGGTCTATGAACGAATAAACACTTATAAACAGTAACTTGCATATCTATCAATACAATACCTTTCCCATTGTAAATCGATAATTCAGTTTAATCAAACTGCCAGACGTCTGTCACACTGACAATTTTCACTGCCTCACACATTCATTCTGAAAGAATATATTTTATTGCTTATTTTTGCAGACTGATTTACGTGCTCGTCGAATTTTATTTAAGAAAACGCGGAAAATGATATAAATCTTAATTTATTTCTATTTATATATTATCTTCTATGTATTTAACAAAGTTTTTCAAAAATAATTTAATCAAATTTTTTTTTTTTTTTTTTTTTTTCAAAACTAAGATGTGATTAATTAATAAAGCCATTTATTTAAAATCTCATATATTACTTTTTTTTATAAATTGGATAAATTTGTTTTATAAATTACAGTGAATACAAAATGTATAACATTTCGTAAAAATTAAAGTTAAATTCAGATAGTAGTCTGATAAGAGACAAAAGCTGAACGGTGAAAATAGTTTTATTGAATAATTGAATATTAGCTCAACTGGATGTAAAATATGCTTATCCTTTATGATGAACACGATTCAATAATAACACTGTATATCAAATTCGATTTCTCACCGACCTCGACCAGTCTTTAAATCACCCCACGGATCACACACGTTATATTTGCTTATTATACACTTTTGGATTTCGGTCAAGGAAGTAATCACTCTTTCTAGTTTTCGTGGAATTCACTGGGTGCTTTTGACAGAGAACGGATCCATTAATAGAGCGTTACGTAGTAGTGATAATCGTAACGTTTATTACCCAGTTTCAGGGATCTCGTTTTTACTCCTAGCGAATCCTCCTTTGTCGACGTGGGAAACGTCGCTCGCTGCACGCTGTCGCAAATCGTTTCTGCCTCGTTTAAGCCTCGTTTAAATACCCACACTGAGGGTCGCTTCGAGATCATCACGCCTGTTTATATGAACCCCAAGCCGCAGGGAATTAGCAACAATTGTCGTCTTTACTTAATTTCGTGCGTCCTTGTCATCTCACCACAGAGAGATAACCACAGTTTCCAGAAATAGGAGGATTTGCGCTTTGATCTACGTACTCAGAATCTCGAAGTCAGAGCATGGAATTAAAAAAAAAAAAATTGGCATTTGTAGCGATCCATTATTTAAGAAAGGAAAACTTAAAATCCCAATCAGTTGATTGCAATTAAATTTTTATATTTTATAATAGTAGTTTCAAAACACCAGCTTCTTTACCCCGTGTCTCATCCCGTGTAAATATATACTATCTTTTTTTGTATATTATAATAAATATTATATAAAATAAATGAAAAATATTATAAGAAAATTTGTTATTAATATATAACTTGTGTATTACTTAATGCGATTACAATTTAACAGTAGTAAAGGAATTGATCTTAGTTGATCAATTCCAATATATTAATAATTATGATTATTCTGCTTTCTCCTGAATTAATTTGAATAATTGAGAATACAGATATGATATAATCGCCAGAATTATTACAAAATTATTCCTTAAATTGTGATTATAACAAGTATGCAATAGATTAATGGAATTGTTTTTCAGTAGCAAAACTGAACGTTACAAACATATTATCTATTAATGGATGACATCCTATACGTCGACTATATGTCGCATGCAAGAATAAGAATGCGAGACGATCTCTGATAACAAATTGCTTACACAATCACTCAAAAGTGGTTAAAATTGTATGCGTCCTCTTGGCAAATGAGTAGTGCAGTAAGAGAAAAATAAGTTATTATTGTGACACAAATTTATGTATATACACATATTTATATGTGTGTACGTACGTTTTTTAAACGATAAATTTTGGAAAGTAGAATCCAAGAATTATTAATAAAAATTAAAATTACACAGAGAAATTGCATTCATTCTTTATATACATTTATATATCTTACTCTTAAAATAATATCGATATTTATAATGGATTCTTAAACTATTTCGTTCTTAGGCTATATAACTTTTCGCTTACTTTTATTTTGTTGCAACTGCTTCCAACTGCGAGAAGGGAACGATGAGGATGTTGCAGAAAAAATTTTCTTTACGTTTCACAGATTGCCCTCGCATGAAAAATCTATCTCTCTTCAGACACAAAATCCCCTTTGCATCACACGAGTATCGGACGGAAATTTCGGAGGTCGGGCTGGTATCGGAAAGGAACACAGTAATGTAATTTCGTGAACGGAATCACAAGACGGTCTGACTCCGGGAACAAGCAAAACGACACTCAGCCGAAGAAAAGGAAATAGTTCAATGCCAGTAGACAGATGACACGCGATCGATTTGCTCTGCTCCGGGAAATCGACGGTCAACATGTACCTATATAATTAGACTGCACGTAGAACACAAGACAAACAAGCTGCCGTTTGTGGTGGCGACCTGACACACGATGCCCAGTGCAAATTCTGCTCATTGAGACAAGAATATTTTGTTAATAAATATAAATATGATCGTTAAAATATATATATATATACAAGATGGAACGTTTTACTCCATAATTATGTTTCTTATAATTTTGTGATATCCTATTAAAAAACACACACACCACATCACCACACACACACACACACACACACACACACACACACACACACACACACACACACACACACACACACACACATTTCCAAGAAATGCAAATTCCAATGGATTTGATGCCAGGAGGAACACGCGAGATGGTAACATCGATTAAATTTTAATTATAATTTCTGAGATATAATCAACACAGAGATATATTTTGATTTATTCAAACACGAATGAATTATTAAATTTTTAATTTTTCCGAGTCAAAACAACATTTTTAGATATCTCCCTTTAGATATCTTTTTTCTAATTGAAAATTTAAAATAAATATATACTTCGAAACATTTAGATGCAAAATAAGAAAAAAATTACAATTTATTCTTAATTTTAAAAATTGTTTTTTTTCAATATTCCTTAGGAATATCAATGATATGGCAATGATATGACCCCTTTTGAAGTGTTTAATACGCAAAAATAATTTTTCTCGCGCTGACATATGTATATAACATAAAAGAGTAATATAATGGTAAAAATAATAATGTTAAAAGTAATAATTTTTTTATAACGAGGTTATTAACAATATTCTTTTCTCAATTAAGAAAACAACTTGTTGCCGTTATATATTAATATATAATATATAATACATAATATATAATGGAATAAAAATTTAAAGATGTATAATAGCAGAGAAATTTGATTGAAATTTATATTACTCGATTGACAAAGAAAGGGATAGACGCCGTGAATTAAAATAAATGTTCAACCCTATTTTCCACCCTTAAACCTTATGTTTTTATTTAAGATACAGATGTAATTAAGATCTACATCATTTTACAATGCGATTTGGCGAAAGAACATTTCAATTGTTCACTCCTATCCCTCTGCCAAAGCTTTCAGCAAAGCGTCGTAAATCCAGATGACACGCGTAACTTGAGCGTCGCGATTGTCGTGTGAGAAATTCGCCGAATGTGAGTTTGCACAAGAGTTTCGACGAGAGGCGGCATTTAACTCGAGAGACAATATCCCGTCACGATACTGCCGTCGTGTCACCGATATTTCCGAGAGAAAAATTGAATACGTGCTGCGAGTTTGAATGCGCTTTCGCCCTGTCCCACAGTCCCGAATGCATCGCCTTTGATCAACTGCGGATCAAATTCTCCTCTAGATCGGCTGATCATATCGACTCGCACACACACCACACACACACACACACACACACACACACACACACACACACACACACACACACACACACGCACGCACGCACGCACGCACGCACACACACCACCACCACACCACACACACACACACACACACACACACACGCGCGTAGAGATAGACGAAACAAGTCAGCACTGCAAAATTCCTGTGCCTATGTGCCAAGATTATAATTTGCCATCGAATCCACCGCTTCCTTTAAAATTGATACGTAACATTGTTTAATACACCTATGTGCTTAAGACTTTTCATATAATTAATTTTACTCGTTAAGTTTAGCTCGAGTACTAATCTCTCATTAAACACACCGATCATTACTTTTCATAATTTCCAATTTCATTCCTTAAAAAAAAAAAAAAAAGAAGACATATACGTTTAATCCTTAAAAAAGACACTCTTCGATAATGTTCACTTTATACCTCATATTATTTAAATGAAACAAAAAAGTCCTAAAATTTTAAAATATTCTCTTTCATAAAAAGACTACATCATATCTGTATATATATATATATATATCGACGTGCTTCAGAGTTAATTGTTTGACTTAATCCGGGCCGCGTTACGATTAAATTACCGTAACAATAACCGGTTTTTTTTGGACGAATGGCTCATATCGCGCGAGCTGTGTTATATACGCTAAGAAGTTGCGACGCCGTAAGGGCGGATTAATTTTAACGATAACGAGGATTTAACGGCCAGCTTTCCGAAACTTTCGAAAGTTCAACCCCCCGAAGTTTTCCCCGAAGTGTCGCAATTTGTGACATCGGGTCAGCCGGCCACTCGTTCCGCTTCTTTACGATTGTTCTATTAATTAAAACAATAGTACAAGTGCAAAATTTGCACGAGTGAGATAAAAGTTTCATTTCGGGCCGAATAAAGAGGATTTCATTTTCCCAAGGAAAAAAAAAAGGGGGGGATTCCCCTTTTTATTGTTTAACCAACCTGGTTGCGACTTGTGTTTTGTTGGAGTTTCTCTGGTAGCGTATACGTCTACCCCTCAACGTAAATACTTCACTTTAATATTCGAAACAGCTGAGACTATGATTCTGCAGCTCTCGAACAACAAGAAACCCGTCTAACAATAAGTTACAGTATTACGGACTGACAAAGTCGACGTGGAGAACCCTGCGGAAGGACGTAGCAAAAACGCGGATAGGACGTCGCGACGTGTCATTCTTGGAATCCTCTTTTGCCTCTAACTGTGAAAGTTTTATCTCGCAACAAACGCGTGCCGAATTTTAAAGCGGCCAATAAGAAATGCCACCTCTACTCCTTCGACACGTTTATTGTACACAGGTCAGTGTTAAATATTTTAACGACAATCTATCTCCAATTCGACAGGATGCATTTCGAGAGTTACGATTATGTGGAGGAGAGCGACAAAGTCTAAAATGTTCCATCAAGAAATACTATAATAATTTTAAAGCAAATATTTTATAATACTTTTTTAAAAATTTTATTTTATAATGATTAATTAATTAATTAACTTTCTTATTTATCTTATAATACTTGCATAATTTAAAAATTTTACTAAAATTACACTTATTTGTTTGTAGCGTGTGTTCTTTACGCAAAAAATACTTTACTCTCCTGTTTTAAAAGAAGATATCTATATCTATTATTATTATAGCTTAAACTTAACTTAAACTTTATAACTTCTTCCGTTTATTATTATTATTATTATTATTATTATTATTATTATATTTATTTATTAATTTTTCATAGAACCACGTTAACGTATTTTTGTCATAATATTTTTCTCACAAACTGACTTGAACGGTAAAAAAAATAATTTATGCTACGAGGGGGGGGGAATGTACTGGGGGGGGGAAGGAAAAGAGTAAGAAAAGAAAAAACGAGAGAATAACATTGTAAGAAAAATATTGAATTCTGATTGAGGGAAGACAAATATCGAGTTGTAAGTAGTTTGCGTAGAGCGAAGGATAAGGGATAACAGAATTGAAACGGTACATTGCAACGGGGGTTTTGCAGCACCCCCCTAGGGTAGGCGTGTCGCTATATTAGGTTTTAATCATTCAGAGGATGAAATTTTAGGGACGGGGCGTGGTAGTCTGTCTCTCTGCCGGTACCACCCCTTCCTGAAAGCCGTTCGCAACCACGTTTACGAAAACCATATCTGCGTGTCGTTATTAGGCCTGACACACACGATAAAATCGTGGATGGATGGTAACGCGATGGTAATTCGAACTGCTGAAACGGACCGACGTCCAGGAAAACTTCCAGGCTAAATTGTTTGTACATAAATAATCGCTCGAAAAAAATCAAGACGTTCGATGTACGTTCGGCGTACGTAAAGAAAATATTTTTGAAAATACTTGCCTCTTTCGAAAAATTCTGCAGAGGAAATATCCGTTACGAACGTGCCTATGTCTGGAAAACAAAAATGGAAATGACCCCGATATGTATTTTACTCTACTTTACATGAAATTTCCAACAAATTTCTAGGCGAGGCGAGGTATTTTTAATCTAACGAGAAGTATAATCTAAAGTACTCTAAAATACCCCCCCCCCCCTCCCACGTGCAATCAGGAAGGAACGTTGCACATCGGTCGTTTTGTTACATACGGAAAATTTCGCATTTTGCGAAACGAGGACGCACGAAGGAAGCCGCACTGCGGCTTGAAACCGAAGACGTTTTTCCGCGCAAAGATACGAAGTATCTCCTCTTTTACCACCGCTCGAGCAAATTGCATTGTCAATTATTCAACACGACGAGCGACGGAGTGGTTGTATATCCGATGTATACGCGCATTTCGGTCTTCGGGGGAAGAGCGGACAAAGTCGTTTTTGCATTTTTCACTCATCCCGCGGCATTATTTCCTCAAAGGACATTTCCAAAAGCGCGAACGGCAGCATTCCCTTCGAACGGAATCTCGGATATTTTGTAATTAAAACGATTAATATTACCAACATTAATTAACATTAATTAACGCGCAGCTTTTAGTGTAAACGCAACGTTTGAGGGAAGATGTACATGCGACATACAAGAAAAAAAAAAAAAAAATAGATTTAGGAATATCTTAGAGAAACGAAAAATTGTAATTTTTAATAATAATTTTTTTAATAATATTTTAATAATAATTTTTAATAATTGTGTTCATTTATTATATTAAATGTCAATACCAATCCAATACTAAACGTTTCTATTTTAACAGTACATATGTTTTTCTTTTTTTTTATTTTACGTACAAATAAATCCATATTAAACATAATATAATATAATGTAAAGAACACGGTGATATAAAAAAATTAATTAAACGAAATAATACTTTCATATATATCAGGAATTTAAAAATTGAAATGCAAAACGAAGACTTAAAATTCAAAAACTAAGCACAAACATAACATTTTTATTCGTACAAAATTTATTCTTGAGTATAAAGAAATTTAGAAAATTTTATTATATATCATATCGCATAATATTCTTAATCTTCTTCTTTCTTCTTCCGCCCGTCGTCATCTCAATGAATCAAATCTGTTTTGCTTATGAAAAAAAAAAAAAAAAAAAAGAGTAGAATTATTCTTTCGTGCAACAATGAATACGTCGGAGACGATTTTTCCGCTATTTCCTCTTTTCATATAGGTTCATGAAAGACGTCGTTCAAGCGCGTCGGAGGATGGAATCGTGCAGACGAATCATTAAACTCGCAATGTTTCAGAAACTGTCGCCGTCATCGCGACATTGTTGTAACTGCTTAATAGAGATCTGAACGGTGCAATTGTGCCAAGAGACCGAGGAAACTCTCGATACGGATTCATCGGTTGGCCCTGGCGTTTACTCCGTTTACGCCTTCCCACTTGAAATTGTTCGTCAAATTAATTCGTAAATCCGAAAGAGAACATCTGCTCTCAACGTTGGGGAAGACGTGCCGCGATTCCTGTCTGTCTGCCTGCCTGCCTCTGCAGCAGCTTGCCCCAGGAGTCGCCACGAATTGTACCCGTATCGTCTTCACGGAGAGAAATTCCGCCACACAAAATCCCATAAATCTTCCTCCTCCTCCGCCCCCTCCCTCCCTCCCTCCCTCCCTCCTCGTCCCGTCCCGCTCGTATGCTTTTGCTGTAATCTCGTTGCATCGAGCACGTTGTTCTTCCTTCTTTCCTCCTCCGATTACGTTAATATCGCTTTTCTTTCAAATGAAATGATTGCAGGATTGATATGAAATTAAATTCAAACGCGTTAAACGCCAATTCCAATTCGCTAATGTGCACAGATGCTTAGAGATAATTTTGGCCAGAGATAATTTTTCCAGTTTTTCCAGATAATAAGATAGATACTTTTGGTGGTGAATAATAAATATTCCCCTCGTCAAATTTACATGTTCGGTAGTAGATTCGTGAAATAAATAACCTACGAGTTTTCACGAGGTGAGCTCGACTCGCTCCAGAAAAATTAAACTCTCAATTTTTCACAGTTGGTGGATTGTATTTTCCCAAAATAAAGACCCTCTTATGAAACAGCCCGTTGTCATCACATTGTTGCGATCTGTAGTCGCAGATGAGTTATTGGATTTCGGTACGCGTACATACATATTGCGCATGCTGAAAGCTGAATCTCGCTTTGATTCTGGAATTCCAGGTATCAAAGTCGGCCAATTTCGATCCCCCACAAAGGGATTCCCAAAATCAACCGACTGCTCGCTGTCTGACGGACGAAGGTGAAGGATTCGCCTAGGTAATATCTGTGTCATCTCTCTCTCTCTCTCTCTCTCTCTTGGTCAGTCCCAATTTGCATTTTCGGCAATAGATCTCTCCCCCCTCCCTCCCTCCTTTCACTCTTTCCTGCTCCGTATCTCTGCGATGCACCCGCGTTGGTTCCTCCACCAGCTTCTCTCCGCTCTGACATTCGAACTCCCATTAGTATCGATTCCTGTGGCGCTTTCATCACCAAAAACACCACCGTATCGGCTCGGAGACACATCGCCGTCGCGTACACCAGGCCATTCCTACGGAGGACCTGCACGTTTCTATGATATAAATCATATCTCGTAGGCGCAATCGCTGGAGATTCCGTCACTCAAACGTCACTCGAGATAATAAAAATAAATAACACCTCACCCCGATGGGAACTCTCTTAAAAAAATAGTTCGGATATGATTAATTTTACATGTTTCTTTCTTTTACCTCTTTTTTCCTCTTTTTAACATTGTTTAGCTTTAAACAAGTGAGAAAATATAAACTACATAATTATAAAAGTTTATTGAATACTTTCTCAAAATTGTTTTGTTACATTAAAACACACACAAATACATATTTGTCTTTTCGTAGATATGCATTTATATATAAATCAATTTGGATTTGAAAATTAGAAAAATAAATTTCTGTTAATATATTTTAAATAATTTTGAATTAAAGAAAAAGGAAGATAAATTTCGTTTCTTTTAAGAACAATTTTTCTGTTACAACTTGTTTTAAAATAAAACTAGATAATCAAATCAATTAAAAAAAAAAAAAAAATGTATTCTATTTTAAATAAAAATTATTTTCGTCAAGAATTAAAAAAAAATTCTCTTTTGTACAAGCATGTATTTTAAAAAGGAAAAAAAAGCCAGGCTTAATTAAATGATATGTGATAAATGTTGATTGAGTTTGAAAAGAAAATTATATTAATTCTTTTTGAAAGAAAATAACATTAAATTATATAATACTAATGGAGAATAAATAAATACAAAAGAGTAATGATTTGAATGTGTACTAATGGCAATTTGCATGTTATATATTGCATACTATGCAATTATGTAAAGTGCCATCAGTACTCACGTCTGAATAATTCGCGGGATCAAGTAAACATGGTCAGGAGCTTTTACTTAATGTCCAATGTCAGACGAGATAGTCTCCAGGGAGAGAGCGAGTGTCAGGCGGTTCCACCTTGAGCGTCTTGTAAATAAACAAGAGAACGTATGCAATAGAAATAAAAAAAGATCCGGTAAAAGAAAGAAATCCAGTAGACAATGCAAATCCCGCGAGATGCGACTTACGTTATTTTCTATCTAAGGCAATTGGACGGCACGCGCATCTTTGCCACTTTGGATTATTCTAAACTTATAAACGCGCATTTTTGGATAATATCACGTTAAAATACACAAACGTTCTTTCAAACAAAAAATCATCACCTTTTTCTGAAAGTGCAAAAAGTTTTTGTAGAAAAAGCTAAAAAAATTTAAATATTGTATGTCACTTTGAAGTAACACAATATTTAAATAAGAAAGAAATTTCCTTACTTTCTCTGAAGATACAATAAATTTTGAAAAATGCAGAAAAAGCTAGAAAATTTAAGGATTATTATTTTAATAATTTTGTATATCAGTAAGTATGTGTGTGTGTGTGTGTGTGTGTGTGTGTTACCTTATAAAGTAGCTCGCAAATATAAATTCTACTAAAAGTTACACTTCTAAAAACATATTAATATTTAAAAAAATCAATATTTACATATACAAAATTGAATATTTATCGCAGAGGCAGTAAGCAAATATAATATAAATTTAAAATGCTTAAAATTTTTTTAGTTCTTTTTGAAAAATAAGAAAATCGATGCTTTATTAATTCTCAGTTAATTTAACAGTTTTCCAATTTTGAGAGAATAAGATTTTTGTTATCATCATATTATTTAAATTTAGAAATAAAGTAATTTCCTCCTTTCATCTTTCCTTGAATTTTTTTATCCTGTTCATTCGGATTATTTTCCTCTTACTATCTTACAGGCAACCTCTTTCCTTGAGAGATCTTGTAGATTATTTTTGACTTTAAGTCTCGTAAAACTTTCATTCAACCTTAGAACGGGAGTGGACAGGTGGGTGAAAGTGGTTGAAGAGGAATAGGGGGGGAGGGGGGCGGAGGGGGTGGGATCGAAAGAACGAGCTTACGACGTTGTAGCAGAAATGTGACTTACTGAAAGTTCCGCAACGTCGCGTTTTTCTTACGCTGGCTTCTATTCCTTAACACAATCCGGTATTTTTTATCTAGCCAGGCTATTTATGATTCGTGTTCTTTATTCCGTTATCGTAATGCAACCTGTTATTAAGATGCCGGGCTGCATTTTCCTCGAGGCGTCAAAGATCTCTCTGCCCTGTCATTTTTCCCTTTTTTCCCTCCTCATGTTGATGAGGAAAGAAGAGAAAATGACACGGCAGAGAGATGTTGCTCCTCTTGTTTTTGTAATATAAATATGGAATTTATTTATTTTACAAAAACTATTACTCCGATATTGGACATTTCCAAAGTCACGGCAGCAACGTGCCCCGTGACAAAATTTCCGATTAATTAAAAAAAAGAAATTGCATGCATGTTTCATAAAAGGCTGAGGCTGATTTTATCGAATACTTGTCCGTCAAAATATCAGTATTATTAAACAATGTAATCAGATTATCAGAGCGTTGAAGTAGAGATTTGGACTTGTCGGAATCTGTATTTCATGCAGATATTACATCCGGTACATTGGATACAGATTTCACGACCCGCTCTCAGCCGGCGGCTGTATGAGCAACGTATTATGAAGCTTTGGGGAAAATTCGAGGAACGGCCGCCTGTTGCGATGGCTCGCAACCCCGCTGCGCGGGAAAAAAAAGGAGGGTGGGGGGGGGGGGGAGAAAAGGGAAACGAAAGTTCTCGCAGTGGCGCGTTTGTTAGAGCGGCAGTCGAAATGTAATTAAGGGTCCGTTTCAGGCCTACCGGGATGTTTTCGTTCTATTATACTACTACTAAGAGGGGTGCGTGCGCGACCTTTTCCATATTCAAGGGCTACCCCCCGATCGACCCCGGTCGCTCCTCGCTCAACTCCCTCCTCAACACTCAGCGGTACTTTACAATTACTCTACCCCTATCAGCTATAAATTTCATTGTGTATACATGTATTCAAAGAGAAGACGCACTAACTAGCTCTTCGTTTCTCCTCTGGTGTGTCTACACTCGCAAACCCCCTTTCGGATGTCTCCCTACCCCTCCCCCCTCCCTCCCTCCCTGCGCCCCTCCTTATGAAATAATCATGGAATTATTATCTTTTAGCCAGTGGCTACTTACTCGTCGCGTTGCCGCGTATATTTTCTCATTGCGAAATCCCGCAGCTCCTCGCGCATAAATCGTAACGCTTTCATGCGAAGATATCGGGAAGGGGTAGCGGCGACCAGTCGACGCCACGCATCGAGGGAATTGCGTTGGCGTCCGGCCGGTCGCGACGTTGGAGTTTCTTCAACCCGCAAGATTAATCGATATTATTTTGCAAATGCCATTGAGACACACGCCCCTAACTGGGAATTATTTTACTTCTGCTTTACCTTTACTTTTAAATTATTTTATTTTATTTTTAGAAAACAAAAGCCCGGTTGAAAGACATATAATGCTCATTAGAGACTGCGTCTAAAAAATAAATATCGATTAATACAAGTTGCATAAAAAAGTAAGTATCTGAATATGAGGTTTACTGAATATGAAGTGATTTTAAGTGATATAATAAAGGAATAATAAAAAATGCATTAACACAAAGTGACGAAATGCGAAAGCAAGTTTGAACGATCAAATTTTCTTATTTACTCACTTTGTTCTTTATTCATTTGTAAATATATTTATGCAAATAATTTTCCCACGGGCTTTCAAATGTAGATCCATAATTGTGCGATCGTTGAATATGATTGAAATTAATTGCCCACAATTAAATAACTCGAGCCGGTAGTGCAAGTCACTCCCTTTCTATGTAGTTTGCTATATCAGCAACCCCTTTTCGCAATCACGTTACTTCTTCTTGACTCTTAAAAAACAGGGTCGTACCAATAGTAAGCCAGTGTAACGTTCAAACTTATTGAATCGCGACGTTTTCAGTTTCTCCTCTTTTAAACTTTATATCAGTTGTATTGTTAAATAATAATTATATATATAATTTAAATTAAAAATAAAAGAAAGATAATAAAAGAAAAAAAAGAAAGACATAAATTTACTTCTTTTTCACGTCCGTTTATCTTTTTATTTCATCACTTTTATGCAACATGTTTTATAAATATAAATATTATTGTATAGACGTCGTAAATATAGACTATGTGTTATCTACTTTAATAATTAAGTGTGTCTACTTTAAGAAAAAAGAAAGTTTGATAAATTTACTTTCTCCCCCTAAGTCTTGCCCTAGAGAGAAAATCCTATTAAAGATTTCTTCCCTTTTCTAAAGTAGAGTATAGTCATTGATAAGAGATATTAAACAATCTTATAGACATAAACATACATCTATAATTTAATATTCTTCTATTTTTAGTTAAAACTATACTTTAATTGTCATCATTCATGATGTTTTTTTATTTATAAAAGCAATAAATATAGAAAAAGCGCATCAATATATGTACATCTTTTATACTTATTTATATTCCTAATGTGTATATTTATTATATATCAATACATTATAATTATTATAAATAGGTGTTATGAATATTTTTTTATTAAAACATTTATATGATAATAAATCTGATAATGTGAATCTAAATATGATAATAATTTAATTCGGCATTACCAGCCGTTTAGATATTTAAAATTTTGCATCAACAATCGATAATGTTAATACTTTTCAATTACCTCCAAACTCCCGAAAATTCAATCATAATTACGAAAATTTATCCGAGATACTTTGACAGGCATTTCATCGATGGTTTAACGAATAATTAACTTAATACAAAGTTAGCGAATCAATTTGTCAAAGACGAAGTATCAAAACCAGCAAAAGCTGTGAAGCTTCAGCAGTTAAGTAAAAAGCTAATAATAATATTTAATTATTGCTTCAACATTTGGTGATGCAAATATTAATAAATTTTTTAAAATAAAAATTTTTTACGTATTTTTAAGATACTAATTTTTTTAAAGTAAATAATTTAGCCGATAATCGTCATTGTTCTTTTTAATTTTGTGTAATTTAGATTAATGCAACATCAACAGAAATGAAATACAAAATATCTATATATTATATAATTTTCTTAATTGACTGAAAGTAACACTCTTATTTAACAATAATCACTTATCGAACGAATCGCGGAAAGGTGCTGGTAATTTCAAATGTGACATAACTCACATGACACAACTTTCTCGAACGGAAAGATTGCAAGGGGGAAATATGCTGTTTCGGAAAATTACATTATCCAATATCGATAATCTCTGAACTTTAGATTTCCACCGCACGAGGTCTCTGCGCTCGATCTTATCTCCACTCGGGGAATGTCATTCACTGTCAGTGGATCCTCACGGAGGTCACGATAAGTGTCTTTTGAGGTCGATCCGGGCTTACTCTCCTCTTGAAGATTTTCTCGATCATTTGACGTCCCACTGCCATCAACATGCTGCCCCGATTCCTTAGGCCCGCCATAAATGTCACCCAGCAGGGCGCGAAGCGATTGTCCACGAGTGCCTCGGTAAAGTATCATCACGTCAGCAAAATGCAATTCGGTCTTCCGTGAATCGGCCGGAGATCGTAATTATCATTGCTAACATAATGCGGGGCGATAACGCTTTTTTGCTATCTCCCAGCATCCGTCCAGCGGCGATGGCGATTTTCGCTCGGGGTGATGCCAAAATGTTTTTGTTGGAAGAATTTCCCTCAGGCCTCCAAGGATATCTCGTTGCTTCCCACGTAAAATCTATATCTGACATATGCCTTAATTTATACGCATGCATATATAAATTTATTTTCTATTAGCGCGCGAGCCGCTGGCCAATCTCACGTCTTCGCGGCATGTTGAATTGTCAGCGATGCGATAACCGAAAATTTCCATCGACCTACTCTGACGACATTAATCGCGGGAGGGGTATCGCATGTCACACATCAATTACGTGGGAAACCTATCCCGTCGTATATCATCGGATCACGATGCTGCAATCGTAATCGGAACGCTGTTATGCAACGGCGAATTATTCGGCCCCAGTGCTGACACGCACGTTAAACTGGCACGTCGGGATGCTTTCGGAATCTGATTGCCAGAAAGGATGATTCTGAATCTTCTTGACAATTTTGTTATGTATTTGATACGTATTTTCCATGCTGGCTGGAATCGATCCTTCATGCCTGCTGAAATAAATCGGTTGAAAAATCAGAAAAGTACTTAATTCGTTTAATTGTGATTAAGAAAATTTACCTGATATATCCAAGAGAATATGAGGAAGACTTTTTTAATTATATTTCCTCGAGCAAATGATTCCAATTCTAAGCAAATAATTTTTTTCAAAAAAAATGTGCTAATATTTTGACATTCTTTTGCAGCTCAATACAAAAGTCAGTGTCATGGGAGCAAGTGGTGGCATTGGCCAGCCACTATCGTTGCTTCTCAAACAGTCGCCTCTTGTTACGGAATTATCGCTGTATGATATCGTAAATACACCTGGTGTGGCTGCCGATCTTTCGCATATAAATACTCCGGCAAAAGTTAAAGCTTACAATGGTCCGGAGCAGCTAAAAGATTCTCTTAAAGGCGCTCAGGTACGTATTATTATGATACAAAAGATTATTTGATAAATATGTGACAATTATATTCCAAAATGTTACTATTTAACTCATTAAATGTGGACTTTCAATGTTTTCAATCTTGATGACTCATCAATTTTTTTTGCAAAATTATATCAATTGACAAATACAATTTATGCTACAAATACTTAATAGTTGAGTTTTTAAATTAATTATTATTTAATTCGTTAAATTAGAATTAACTAGTTTTCGTGCCCTTTAATCAACGCCCTTGTGACCTGTTGTGAATTGTTTATACACTGCTTTTAGGTTGTTATCATACCCGCAGGCGTTCCACGCAAACCAGGAATGACTCGTGATGATCTGTTTAATACGAATGCCTCCATCGTCCGGGATCTCGTTGCTGCGATGGCCGAAGTCGCACCAAAGGCCTTTGTAGCGATTATTTCGAATCCAGTCAACAGCACAGTGCCAATTGCAAGTGAAGTTTTGCAAAAGGCGGGTGTCTATGATCCTAATCGCGTGTTTGGAGTAACCACTTTGGATATCGTCAGAGCAAACACCTTCATCGCAGAGGCAAAGGTATGAAAATGTTGTGTAAAAAAAACTACCAACTTATGTTCTTTTATAAGCAGAAATTATTTCAGCGTCACCAATATACGTACGTTTCATAGCAATCATAATAAACTGGATTTCATCTGTTTTGACAAATGAAGGGTTGTTTCTTTTTAGCTGAACTTCTTGTATGGTTTATTTTTTTCGTATTGAAAAAAATTAATAATACTATTTTGGAAAAAGAAATTATTATTTCAGTTACTTAAAATATTATTTCTTATTTCTCAAGTATGAACAATTCCGTTAGATTAATTTGAATCTAATTTGAATTTCGAATTGTTCTGTACGCAAAGAATTAAGTATTATAGTATAAAAATATATAGCACAAAAACAATTCATATGTATATATGTATATATATATATAAGAAAATCAAAATAATCATATTAATAAGTGATCAACTTTTCAGGGCCTTGATCCGCAAAAAACGAATGTCCCAGTTATCGGAGGACACAGCGGTATTACTATCATCCCATTGATCTCGCAATGCACACCATCAGTTTCTTTCCCAGACGACCAGTTGAAGGCGCTCACCGAGAGGATTCAGGAGGCTGGTACGGAGGTTGTTAAGGCCAAGGCAGGAACAGGATCCGCGACTTTGTCTATGGCTTTTGCCGGCGCGCGATTCGGCATCTCGTTAATCAGAGCGCTCAATGGAGAAACTGGTATCATCGAGTGCTCATATGTTAGGTCGAATGTCACTGATTCTAAATACTTCTCCACACCGATACTTTTAGGCGTAAGTAGAAAAAAACAAGCTATGTTATGTGAAGATATATCTTATTCCAAACATCCAAGTATAGGAGATTGAAATTTTGTGAAATTTCAGAAAAATGGAATTGAAAAGAATTTAGGTTTGGGTAAACTAAGCAGTTTCGAGCAGAAACTTCTGGATGCTGCCATTCCGGAGCTTAAGAAAAACATTCAAAAAGGAGAAGAATTCGCAAAGAAATGAGATATCTATTCGGCTTAGCTGAATAGAGCGTGATTTGTCGAATTGCGCGTGAGAATTGCCGGTCTTTGTCTTGCAATCGCGATAAGCTATACAACAACCGAAATTTTTCAACCGTGACAAGCGCGAATATATCTTCTGTTTCTTCTGACATGTATGTAAATGTATAAAAATACGGAACAGACTATCAAATGCCATAATTAGATATTATAAATAAATTATGTATTATAGATAAAAGCTAAATTAGCTTATTGAAAAAATTTATATATCTATAATTAGAATATATGAAATACAGAATGAAATAAAATAAGACTTTGTAGAATTGGAATATAAATAATTTCTTGTATCATGTAGTAATTTGAATAAACGCTCTTTCGATTATATATAAGAAATATTTCTCTCGTTCTTTCTTATCAAATTCTTTTGTTCGTGAAATAAATTCAAATTCGGTTTTTATAAATTAAAATTTGATTGCATTTAACAAAAAAAAAAAAAAGATCTTGTAAATTTAGATCAATTTTATACGACACAAACTATCTGAAGGAAAATAAATTTTGAAATAACGAATTTAATTGGTGAATTTATACGCGCATGACAGAAACTACATCATCATCATAAAAACCAAAATAAATAATACATAATGCGAAGCGGCAACCTTGAGGTAGTCAGTAAGGGACTTACAGGCATACAAGTAACAATAATTTCCTGTCTGCGAAAGTTTTTTTTTGTGATAACTGCGCATTGAAGAATTAATTCATATAAGAATGTTTTAGAAGAGTGTAATGAAACATTAATAGTTTTACCGAGACGATCTTGCATTTTGTATAGTGATATTCTGAATACACAGATATTTCATGGGGAAACGTAAGGGGCACAAACGTTCGCGACAAAAAGCCAAATTCCGAAAGATACGGGAATCCCTTCGGAAAAATGTCCGCTTGAAGCTTTTTAATTCGAAAAATAAAAATGAAGAAACGAACGACGTATCTCATCATCAACGTTCTCCAGAGTCGGTGCTGTTTGAATCGGAAAATGCGGATCCACTCTGCAGCGACAAACTCAGTCCGGAGATCACTCTCAAGCAATCTAGAACGAAATTGCCGACGAAAATCTTCAGGGACTTAGAAAGCGACGATGGGATTGCCGAGCAGATGATCCAACAATCGAACCCGATTTCGCCCAAACATTTCGAGCCGGATTTTTCAACATGCAATTTTAAGCACGAGACCAAATGTATAAACAATTTTCCTAATTCAGGTGACTCTGGAGGGGGACGCGAGGGGGGGGACGCTACCAAATCGATCGTTGGCGACCAGTTCTCAGATCTCGCAGAGAGTTACTTCAGTTTATCGTCCTTGAGCGGCGAGTTGAACCATAACACGAATGGAAGAACCTTATCGAGCGCCATCAACGAAGTGGCCTGTCAAAATATTTCGGAACCGGCGGTACCTCGTCGTCACGACTCGGAGTCCCAACCACGCAATAATGCGTGCACTTTTGTGAACGTTCCAGAAGCCCCGAATTCCGATGGAGAACGATCGCTGGGAGAAAATACAAGGCAACAGGCAGATCGTTATGTACTTGAAGCGATGGATAATTGTTACTTACTCGACAAGACGCTCTCGGTAAATGATGACAATTTTATGCGCGAAATAAACAGCTATTTAGACGGGCGATCATCGACGATCGCCGTTACGCGTTCTTCCTCCAAATTGGAGAAGGATCGTGTCTCGGAACTCGCGCGTGTTGCGATCTCGCGCGAAGGCGAGGGGCGACGAACGAAGTTGCCTGGATCATCCATCGACGGCGAATCCGACAACGACGTTGGATCGTCGTCGGAGCGAGACGACTCGGGGAAAGCAAAGAGAAGAAAGAGATCGTCGAGTGGCGGTAAAAAATTTAACGTCACGCTCGAGAAGATCGGCGAACGTCTGACGGCGAACTGGCGCGAGTTCCGGAAGATCTTCGCGTACCTGCGGCGAGTGAATCGGAGGATTTGCGATGAAAATACGACCGGGCGTTGCGAATCCCTGTTACACAGGTACAGAAGGTTTCCCCACATCTCCGTCTCGACATTATCCCTGCCCACGTCCGTGGGTCTCCGCACCCCTTCGCCGATGGGGATGAACATCCGCAAAAGCCCGGCGAATCTCGGTGACGTCCGAATCTCAGTCGCGGGCGAGACCCGTCAGCTTGAGAGATCTGAGGAAACTGAGAACGCCAGCCGGGAGTCCACGACACCCCGCATCAGATTGGCGAAACGACTTTGCCGAACGACCCTGACATTCGGAGACGAAGATGAGGAAGGGATGACCCGGCACAGACAACCAGCGACTCGCGCGGAGATCCCGGGTTCGCTTCTCGAAGAGAAGAAGAAGAAGGCAGAGGAACGCTCGTTGCGCGACGAAACGCGTCCAGATAATCACATCTTGGAAACAACGATCAGCTCTCGAGATGATGTCGAGTTGATCAACTGCGACGGTCGCGCCGATTCTCTGCAAAAAGTACATATAATCTTATTTTTTTCGGATTTATTATTAATCTTATTTTAACACGGATATCTTTCGGGGGCTTTCGCTTTCGACGAGATAGCGGGGAAAAAGGGTCAGGCGATTTTTCGCGAGAATACACTGAATACACTTTTTTGTTTTTTTTTTTTTCAATTCTATATCGTTTTTCTAAAAAGCGCGTAGAATTCTCTGATCCACTGATTCCTATGGCACTTTAATTAAGAATTGAAACTCTTCAACACAGTCATATTGGAATCGTACAAATTTCTTTCTTGCATTCTTTTGTAAAAAGTTAAAATTAATATATATTTTTGCTCATCTATATAAAATTTATGAAATAATAAAAATACACACTTTTTGATTGGCAGATAATTCTAAATCTTGAAAATTCATTTTTTATTTTTGCCGGAAACAAAGCGGACATTTGTAGATTAAACGTGACAAGTACGCAGAATACAATAAGAACATATTTTTCTAATTTTATATCATTGAATATGAGAAAAATTTAACGATTTATTGTATGTAGCAACGAGAAAAAGTCTCTCTTGGCGTAATTCAATATGATATGCATTGAGAAAATATAGGAAATCCCCTAAATGCGGAATTTGAATCAAAAATCCTATTTCTGATAATTATATTTGTGTATCCTCACTTCTCTGATTGATTGATTTTTTGAATTGCTGCGCGTCAGGCGTTCGTTCGCTTTAACGCAAACTTGTCTTCTCGTTCTGCTAACGCGAGTACGTTTTCTCTCTCTGTTTTTCAATTAATCAGATAAAATATTGTCGGGATGATCCTTATAAAAGAGAGCAACAGGCGCCGGAAAACATCGCAACGCCTCGGGACTCCCACGGCCGCCACGTATCTCGACGAAGAAACATTTCCCGCACGATAGTCACATGGGTGATCACTATCTGCATTTGGCTGATAAAGAAATTGCTGCATCTCGTGAACGTCGTAAGTTGCTCAGATTTTATTCAAAAATCAATATTCTCGTTTCCTCATCTGCAATCATATTGAATTACAGCCGAATCTTTCTATTTTTAACACGGCGTCAAATGAACTCTATATTCTCTTAATAAGGGATTTTAAATTATTATAATAATATTATAATAATTTTATATATTATTTTAATTTTATATACACATATATATATATATATTCTATTATTATTTAACAGCTTTTAAATTGTAACACTTGTTTATATATTTTTCAAACGAGATACTAACTACTTTTTTACAGAGTTATAAAAAACTGCGACAGAAGCTAATAATTCCACCTCCGTCGAGTCCGTGGACAAAGAAATTTGATTGCCTAGTAGAAACAATGCGTTCTAAAGAGGAGATGTTGCACGTAATCTCGCAGAAAATGACACAACTCTCCGAGGACTTCGTTCAGGTAAGATTACAGATATCTCGAGTTCATTATTTGGATACAATTGAATGATACAATTTTTATTTTATTTACTATATATATATATATATATATATATATATATTCATATAATTTGTTAATCTCTTTATGAAAACGCGTATGAGTATAACAAATAAAAACGTATTTATAAAATTTATATTATTGATATTATTTTTCTTTTTTGTGATCTGTCATAGATACGAACGCATACCGAAACCACTTTAAATGCCCTGACAGCCGAGATGAACGCTTTTCGTGAAACCAGTAAAAAAATGTCAGAGGATAATATGACGTTGCTGCAGGAGCTGAAGAAATTACATGAAACGTTGGAGGAAATCCGATTGAAATCCTCGCAGTCGGTCCCCTTATCCTCTTCGTATCCCTCATCTTCTCGCTTACTGTCACTTCCTTCTCCTCTGCCGCTACCCTCTTTAGTATTTTCACTAGCAACAGCAGCACCACCACCGCCACCACCACCGCCACCGCCACCACCGCCACCGCCACCACCGCCGCCACCGCCACCACCACCGCCACCGCCACCGCCGTCTCTTGCATTTCCCTTGAAAATGCAAGTGTCTAAACCAGCATCGTCGACACCACCCCCGCCTCCACCACTTCTCTCATCAGTTTCCCTGCAATCCCCAACGTCAGCGATACAACCGACGACTCCCAATAGTAGCAGAAGCAAGTTAAAAACCCCCAACAAAAACAGAACGCCCACGAGGAAGTGTTCCACGCCGTTGTTCAACAGGCCCAGCATCACCGTCGAGGACCTACTGAAAGTCACCCTGAGGAAGGCTCCGCAAACTATCAAGGTACAAATCGAGAGAAATCGCTTTTTCATTCTCACTGAGCTCGACTGATAGTATAGCGCGCAAAGTCGCATACATCGTTTTCCGTTTCATCGTCATGTTTTTAGGAAAACAGACGAAACACCGTGCCAGGCCCGAAGGGTCCAGTCGTTTCCCTGGAGATGTTGCGCAACGTGAAGCTGAAATCCGCGAAGCGTAGGCCTGGCGAAGCCCAAGCCGGAAGATCACCCAGGAACGGCCGGGTCGTTAAAAGCCGGGTTGCGTCGGGCGTCAACCTCTCGCCGATCCTAACCGGATCGGAGGGCAATCTGGAGCGGATTCTGCGACGAGTGGAGTTGAACAGGCCAAGGAGACTCCTGTCCTCCGCCAGCTCCAACAGTTTCCGCGAGCGCGACTTTACAAGGGAGATACAATATCAGTCGTTGGAAACATTGGCGCACAGCCAGTCGCAATCCGCGCTCGAATGAACTGAATCGACTTTAAAAGTAACGGCTCGTGTGACACCGGAAGCGAGAAATTTGCATCTAAATTGGGATCTGGAAGAGAGACTTGCGTTTACGAAGATTTATAAGAATAATTTATAAGGATAAAGTGTACTCAATCAATTTGTATTGTATTAAAAGTGAATAGTGGCATGCAAAAAAAATTGACACTTCGACATGTAAGACGCAAGAAGAAAAAATTGACTTCTCGTTTCTGATGTCGTGCTCTCTGCAGTGAGGTACCAAGTAAAACCTAAAATTTCGATATTATGCTAATATAGTAGACGTATGACGGGCTCGTCGTATAAAATATAAATTTGTAACTCAAGAGCTCAAAGCTCTTCGCTTCGTAAATAATTCCTCTTACAATTGGCTGGCCGAAAGTTTTAAATCGAAATCTCCTTAATAAAACTATGACCAAGGCATAGATTCGTAATTACTTTATTTGTAGCTTTCTTATGTGTGTGTGGTTTTACAGAAAAAAAGATTGTATCCGGTGTATTGTATTCGCATCGATTGTAATACAGAGCGTAAGAAACGCATGCGGATCCACACAAGAATGCAAAATCAATTCCTCCGAACGATGATGAAAACAAGCGTCGTTCTTTATTGAATAGCGATCAATTCTCATGGAAGTTCTCTCTCTCTTTCTCTCTCTCTCTCTCTCTCTCTCAAGAGAGAGAACCAATGAAACGGACTTAAAAAATGATTTGAAATTTGCATCGCGTTTCCGAAATGAGATGGTCTCCGATTTTATATCCTATAATACGTATAATCAAATATCGCCCGAACGGACGAATAATTCATCGGCGTTCAGAGATCGCTACCGCCATTCGTTGCCATCTGACGCGTTTTCCCTTTTATCCCTTTTCTTTTTCTTTTTCTTTTTTTTACCTTTACGTAGCTAAATTTCCTTAAAACACTTTACGCCGCACAGATACACATGTGTGCTATGTACTTGAGAAATATATTTATATATATGCGCGTGCGTGTTTTTTTTTTTTTTTTTTTTTACAGCCTACGACGGCATCTGCCTCGCTCCGCAGTTCTTAATTTAGAGCTCTGTTTACCTTGCACACAGTTTTCGCGCGATTTAATCTTCACGATTATAATCGATTCGATCGTATCATATTCTCGAGTTGATCCTATACCCGAGCTACTCGGATGATCCCCTCGCGTCGAGATTACTTCTTCTCGATTTTTTCTTCTCTCTCTTCTTTCTCTTCTTCCTTTTTATCCCTACTTATTACGTTCTTACAATTACATTCGCAAATATACTTACTTAATTTACGAGAGCCGGTTGATATTATTTTGAGTTATATCTCATAACGTGTCATTTGTAACATGATTATCAATTTTTATCGTTATAATATCTAAATACAGGGGCACGATGGACACCAATTATTTTTCGCATTCTCCTTTTCTTTTTTTTTTTTTTTCTTTTTTTCATCTTCCTCGCGGAGATTGCGACCCGCATTTTTCTCGCCGGATTATGCTTTTTCTTGTTGTTGACGAACGCCTCGCTTCTTTGCTGCGCTTAAACTCGGCGTCTCCTCTCCGTCACGTTATCAGCGAGAAAACTGAGTGAGCTTCAATGGATTTTGGTAGTTCTAGCTCTATAATAAGTAGACAAGTTTAATGCGTAAAATGGTCAGTAACTAGCTAAGCTTACCTCGTCGATCTGAAGGAAAAGGTACTCTTTTTTTTTTTTTGTTCACTGTAAATTTCTACGGTCCCTCGGACAGACTCCTCGTTACAAGAACAATGGAATGTGTGTTTCTCAAAACGTAAAAATCGATGGAATGGCTCGTCGATGAATCGGCGATATGGATAATTACAAATTACGGATTCCGACTATCGTCCATCCGGAAGGGAGAGACGAGGATAGAGAAATATGAATATATTTATATATATATAATATATATATATATATATATATATAGAGCGTAAATTGCGTGTGTAAATGTGCGGGTGGAAAAAGTCGGGGTACAGTCATTTATTCTGTTCTTATACCACAGCAATCGATATTTAGTTTACACAACGGGCGTATGAAAACGTACAACCACATTACAGACTAGCTAGATAGTTACTTGTTTGCTGTGAGTAACGTAACGCGCTAAAAAGGCTCACCTACGATAACGTAATCTCTTTCATCTTTCTCCCCCCTTTTTTCTTCCTTTCACTTTTCTATCACGATGCTGCTCATCGAGCTGATGCGATGGGACGCGCTCGCCTCGGAAGAGATGCGTAAAAAGGACCAGAGATCGAGAGATCCCCATCAGATAATATAAATATATCATATTTTCGATGGATTATCGCTTTATCGCTTCTCGCTCACACGATTGTTGGAGTGGGCTCCTCCGCGACGCGGTCTCCTTACGAAAGCTCGCAAAATCAGGCGTTATTGCATTTGACGAGGTACAGAGGGTGGGGGAGGGGGAGAGGGAGCAATCGAAGTAAGCAACATTCTCTTCTCCTCAGCTCGGCTATGCCAAGAATCCATGCATTTAAAATTTTTCTTTTATCGGCTTTTATCTAATATTACAATCGTGTCGGATCTTGTCGGAAGTACATATCTTATTACAGGGTACAAGCTCAAAAGCGAAGTCCGTCTTGACAACTCTGGCAATGAGGGCGCCGCCGTTATTTTCGTAAAGAGAAAGAAAGGGAGAAAGAAAGAGAGAGAGAGAAAGAGAGAGAAAGAGAGAGAGAGAGAAAGAGAGAGAGAGAAAGAGAGAGAGAGGGGGGGGAGAGAACGAAAGAGAAAGAAGAGTTCGAGGGGTGGGAGGGGGAGGAGGAACGAGAAGAGAGGAAATTATTTTCAACGCGCGAATTATTTTCGAAATAAGTCGATTTACACGTACATGCTAATACCGTAAAAATTACAATATATACGAGATGACCGTGCGCGCACTAAAAAAAAAAAAAGAAAAAATAAAAGTGAGGAACGAAAAG
Organism: Pogonomyrmex barbatus; assembly: GCF_055798465.1. Lineage (NCBI taxonomy): Eukaryota > Metazoa > Arthropoda > Insecta > Hymenoptera > Formicidae > Pogonomyrmex > Pogonomyrmex barbatus. Next base: position 1,130,289 of record NW_028297115.1, on the reverse strand, counting down.
GGAGGATCGGAGGAAGAGAAACCGATGTGGCGAAGATGTAAGAACAAATAAACACATAAATATATCCGGATGACTTCGTGCAAATTCGTGCGCTTTTCTGTTTTTCTCTTTCGCTATTGCAAAAAACATGTATAGGGCACATAATTCATTCTTAATCGCTGCGACGGAAATCAAGGATTTAATTACCGAGGCTAGATTACCGATCGGCGCCAGCATCGACGTCGGCTCGACGTTCTCGACGACGACGACGATGTCGATGTCGTTGTCGTCATTGTCGTTCGCACGTCAATCGGATACATATGAAGTGCAAACACGGCGTTTCCTCTCAATACGCAAAAAACGGGGCAATTAAAAAGTGTCTTTCTTCTAAATGCTTTGCAGTCTATTTACCGCAGGATGTGTACTTTTGTTTCGTTATTTTCTGCGTGCTCTGTAACTCAATCATATATATGTATATAGGTGTATATATGTGATGTGGTGTGTGTGTGTGTGTGTGTGTGTGTGTGTGTGTGTGTGTGTGTGTAAGTGTGTGTGAGTGTGTACATAATATAATGCCGAATGAATTGAACGATTTCATTTATTATTAATTCCGTTGCTGTTGTATTGTTGTCACTGCTGCTGCTGCTTTGCTTTTTGAAGTAACCATACGGTGCGTGGTTTTTTTTTTTTTTTAAAGGATCACGCAAATTTCTAAAGATCTCCCCTTCCCACCCCGAACTGCCACCTGCTGAATTGGTTTTTTTTTCTTTTGCTTACGAGTTATTTAAGAGTTTTTTCTTGTGTTTCAGTTTTATATACGCAAGATAACACTCACTACAGCTAGAGTTACGATACGTCCTGGTCTTCCACATCCTGCAGCTGCTCCTTTTGTTCGGCTTCACCTGTGCAACAAAAATACGGATGTTATGTCAGTGAGTCTAATCTAATTGAATATGCCTAATCAATGCAAGTTAAATAAATGACATTTGATAAGTGAAACAGTTTGGTGAGATAATTTTGGATAAGTTTTATTTGTGATATTCTTTATTCTTTTTAATGTGATAACGATTGTATAAGGATTTTATCGCTCACCAGATACAGATATGTTGGAAGGTGGGGACGTTAGGAAAAGGATATAGTTACATTCAGGCATCATGGATATCAACAGCGCTATCGTCTTGCTGATCAGATTCGGATTCTGAATTACAAAATAATGATTCTGCGTTCGTTAATTGCATAATTTGATTTTTTTCAATAAAAAAAAAGAAATAAAAATCAAATTAAACAGAAATGTAAGAGATAAAGATTCAAAATGTCTCACAACTCATAATTAAATTAACTACTATTCTCTTATTTTTGTCAATTCTAGAGAAAAAATATAAATTGTAAATAATTAAAAAAAACGTGTAAAATTCACATTTGTAAATGATTTTTTTATTGCTGTAAAGCTTTATAAAATGCAGCGATAAACTTAATCATATAAAAATTATATAGAAATGTATTTTTAAAGAAGACATATTTTTTAAATTTGTGCGTGTGTGTAAAATATATTGAAAATGTTATTTGTATTCTTTTTAGTAATAAAATTTTTCAATACTTTTAGATGTTGCATTTTTAATTTTTTATCAAAAATTTCAAAAGCAAATAGGGATAGAATAGCAAACAGGAATAGAAATAAAGGAATAGGAATAGAAAGAATTGCATTTAGAATTATAGAGCTGAAAAAATTCTTTCAATGAACATGATATAAATAATTTTTATCATTCTTTCCAATGTTCATTAGAACATGTTCATTAGAAAAAAAAAGTTCGAAAATTCGCCATCTTCCTTCGTATATCAATAAAAGGAAAGTAGCTTCTGGGACACCTTAGGTAAATTGCGTGAAACGAGAATATTCGAGATAAGATCGTTTCATCACAATGCAGAGTATTCGTCTGTGTATCGATCGTTCAAGATATGTCGTGGGGTATGTCGCGGGGTATGTCGCGGGGTATGTCGCGTAACGCGTTCTAGCATAATCAAAACATCCCCACGGCGACTTCGCTTCCGTAAGTAAGTGGGACACTAACCGTCTCCCTGCATATCCGACGTCCATAGGGTGAGGTTGTCCCTGAGGAGTTGCATTATAAGAGTGGAATCTTTGTAGCTCTCCTCAGACAGCGTGTCCAGTTCGGCGATCGCATCGTCGAAAGCTGCTTTCGCTAGGCGGCATGCTCTGTCAGGACTGTTGAGAATCTCGTAATAGAACACGGAGAAGTTGAGCGCTAATCCCAGGCGAATGGGATGAGTAGGTGGTAGCTCCGTCATAGCGATATCGCTCGCTGCTTTGTATGCCACCAGGGAGTTCTCTGCCGCTTCCTTTCTGTCGTTACCGATGGCAAATTCTGCCAAGTAACGATGGTAATCACCTTTCCTGAAAGCGCATCGACGGCGGATTAGTAATAATTCGTATTGTACACTGAAACACGACACCTTGCAACCATTCAGCAGTTTCTTTCGCAACTTTTTTAAAAAAAAGTTAAGATAGGACAATGAAAGAAAAAAAAAAAAAAAATTTCAAATTTTTACATTCTTTTCTTTCAAAAAATTAAATATTAATCGCTAATCAACGGATAAAAATATATAAATGGATGCTTACATTTTATAATAGAAGACTTTGGATTCGCCCGTAGAAGCGCATGGTATCAGATGCTTATCCAAGACGCCGAGGATATCAGCGCAAATATCCCTGAGCTCCTTTTCCACTTGAGATCGGTATTGGCGGATCATCTCTAGTTTTCCCTCGGCACCCTTATTCTCTTCCTTCTGCTCGATGCTCGAGATTATTCTCCAGGAGGCTCTCCTCGCTCCGATCACATTTTTGTATGCTACCGAGAGAAGGTTCCTTTCTTCGACGGTGAGCTCTACATCTAGTGAGGCTACCTTCTTCATCGCCTCAACCATCTCTGTAAATGATACCAGCAAACAATATCGTTGATGTAACTTCATTGATTTTCTACGCAAGAATGTTCAATCATTACATAAAAATTTACATTCGTCATATGAAAAAAATGTTCGAAAAATGTAAAATTCTTTATAAAAAAAAAAAAAAAAAAAACAAAAAATTTTTTATCATCAAATAAATATATTACTTTTTAAAAATATGTAACAATTTCGTAATAAAAGCAATCTCTTGGAGTAACGGAAGTCATTTTCTAAGGAACAAAAATATACTATTCTTATATATAGCATCTTGATTTTTCTGTTGATGGTACATAACATTTTTATCTACTCGTGACATTTATAATAATCCTTAAATAGCGCAAAAGCTGTTTAACAGGCTCTTAGATTATCAAAGTTCCAATAAAAATGTCGTAACGATTTAATACAAAACAGATTCCTGCCTAGTATTAATTTTATCAACGCGACGAAACCAGACGATAGATAAAAATCAATTAATTATTTACTTGAAATTCTGTTTTCTAAGCCCTCTCTATGTTTAGCCTACAAAGTTCAGAGGTTGTCAAAGGATTCCTCCGTAAATCACCATGGAATGAACTCTGCTCGTGAACTTGTCCGCTTAAATGGCGTATGAACGTTTGGCCTATAAAATGTTACGTGCCTATCGCGGATGAAACGATAGTGCAGAGTGCCTTTGGAGTAAAGGGGATGAAACGCGTCGGTATATATATATATATATATATATATATATATTAATCCGCTGCCCCTTGAACTTTGCGCGGAAATCACTAAATACGCATTTATCGGCGTATATTCGAGCAGATATTCGCTCAGAAGCGCTGGCCTGTAGATATTTTTACGAAACTCTCCCTCAAGGGTGTCCTTTTAGCTCCGCCAAGTGGATGTCCAAGTAGACTCAAGGCGAGGAATCGCAGGGAAACAGGCAAAGAAGTCGATCGCTGGGAGAGAGAAGAGGGTTTATTATGAAGAAATATCAAATGTCAAAGATCTTTGAAGCATAAAAGCGAGCATGCTGGAAGTCTCGAGCAAGCTCGAGTACTCGAAGCTGCTGTAATACGAAGAAGGATTCTCTTGCAATACCGGGGGGGTCTTGCAGCAATACTTCGGTTAACCTCACGGACACAACATTTGAGATAAATTAAATTTAAATCATTAAATTGCGAATGTCGACTCTAACGACATGTCCAAGCACGGTGCGATTAAACATCCGCCCCTTCTTCCGACTTCTCACGAATCCAGAGAGAAAGTCGAAACTTCAAGCTGATATCTCCATTCAAGATACGAGTCTGAATCTGAGAAACTTTCCAACCCTCGAAAGTTGGCGCTCGCTTAAAATGGCACAAGTGGCACGTCGTTGTCGTCGTCGCCGCTGCCACCGCTGCCGTCACCGCCGTCCGAGGGTTGGATAGAGTGAGAGAGGGGGGGGGGGGGAGAGTCGGTGTGGGACTCCGGAAACCCGGAGACCCATAATAACGGCGTAATAACGCGACGAAGGGAGGAAAGGAGATCGATGCGTAGATCGTTGCGTGGATCAATGCGTGGATCGCACGCACCGACGTTGCCGTCTTCAAGTTCACGAAGAAGGGAAGGGGGTGAACGTGACGTAAAGCGGACGTTACAATGAGCACACGGTGTACACACGGTGTGCAGCAACGTGGGATAGCAGCCAGATCAATACTTTCCTTCTGCCAACCCACCCCTCACCCCCCCATTCGATATTCTCCATCTCCGCCCCCCCACCTTCTCTCACCCCTTTGCTGCCACCCTCTTCGCCCGCCCGTCCCTCTCCCCTCTTTTCCAACCCCTCTCCCGTCGAACTAAATCTATCCTTCTCTCCTCCCGTCCGTCCGTCCGTCCTTCTTTCTCTGGCTACCGTCAAATTCCAACCGTCACTCCTCGCCCTCCGACACGTCCTGGGAGAGTCACGTCGTTACGTCGCCTCTCTACTCCGGCTCTGCCCTCGGGACCGATTATGCCAATGTTCGAACCGGGTTAGCCAACATGGAGCCCGAATTTTCAGGATTATCCCGATGAGTTATAGTCTAAATGACTCAAATGGAGATAAACTGCCGATTAGGAGTCATTAGTCAATAATTATGAACTCTAATCTAGGATTGGACACAAAAAATGAATTCTGAAATTCCTTGACTTTCCCATTTGTTTTGTAGACCACAGAGAGTGGAGAATTTTCCATGACAAATAATTTTAACATTTAGGAACAAGGATATATAAGATAGCTTATATTATTAGACGCAATACATACGATCTTAAAAATTTAACCTAATGCAAACTTCCGAATGCAAGTTTCAAATCAACAAGAGATAAATGAGTATTAAAAAAAAGAACGCAGATTATAACAGAAAGAAAAAAAAAATAAAATAAAAACGCTGAAAAAATTATAAGTACTTTTTAGATTAAGAGCATTTAAAGGAATTATGAGCAAAATTCAAAATTCCAGCCTTCTTTATATCTTTTCTTGACTTTTTCACATACTTTCCTCGGGCCATTTAAAAAATTTCTAGGTTTTCCAGGTCTGTAATAATCCAAATGTATAATCATCCCAAATGCATTCCTGCTCCTTTTATGGACATTCTCGTAAAAAGGATTGTCAGAGAAAAAAAGCATCGAGCAGATGACGTTTCGAGAAACATGCAAATGTGCACGTTTAATCACAATTTTTCAATAAAACTTTTCGACGGTATAGAAAGGGAACGGGGATTGTTCGATATGTAATTTATAGAGAGTTTCTCTCAGCGACGACACAGGGCGAATCGATTTCTATTCATCGAGCTTGCAGTAATTACGCTCGGCACCGAAATTCCAATATTCCATTTTCGAAGGAGACTTCTAAGTGCGATATGATTTTTAGAGCGGCGGAAATTGAAGTTTATAATAACTGCCGTCTGAAACGACTAACTTTCGGTCGATTACGAGTGAGTTCCGTATGTCGAAAACGGGATTCGCTAATTGGAGAAATTCCGAAAGAAGGAAAAAAAAAAAATGAGCGAATCGCCAATTAGAACGGCACTACAAAGATTCGTTAATCAGTGCCGCGAAAGTCGTGCACGAGATTTCTCGATCTCGTTATACCGGGTGGCGCGCGAGAAAGCAACGTGGCCTTAAATCATCAAGTGTATATAAAGAATTTAATCATAAAAAGAAAAAAAAACTACAGGGAAAACAACAAAATCGTACGTGAAATTTTTTCCCTTCCTGTCGCACTTGTTTTTCATTTCAAATAAAAAATTGAAAAAAAAAAAAAAAAGAAAAAAAAAACTCGCAGCAATATCTCATTATATTCTCTTATCGCTGATAAAATTATCGATACGGTAGGCTGTACTTCGCACATCACCCAGTGTACCTCAACGAGTATAAGAGTCTCCCCCCCCCCCCCTGTAATTACAGCGCTTAGTTAATATACGTATCGTACGACAAATGTTTCGGAAGCGTTAATTGGTTACACGATAGAGAATTTCTAAAGATTCAAAATCTTCCCTATCCTACAGCCAATCTATGCTTTCAGAAACTTTTGTCTTACATGAAATATCAGCCTTTCGCAAAACTTTTTGTCAAAGTCGCACAGAGAACGATCGCATTAGGCTTGTTCTCTTTAACTGAACTTCTTGCACTTCATTTTTTTCTCTTTTCTTCTCTAATGTAGAAGGAAAAAGAGAAAAAGCGAAGCGAGAAGCGCAAGAAGTTCAGCTAAAATAGGCCTATTCCTATGCAAGAGGAAAGAAGAAAAAAGAAAGACGAAAAAAGAGAGAAAAAGAGGGGGGAGGAGTCGGAGGGAAATCTAGCCGGGATTCTTCGGAAATCCCGCGAGGCGCGCACACCGATATGTCGTGGCGTAGGAACGAAAGAAATTTGACCGTCTACCTCTTTCCCCCCTCCCCCCCCACCCTTCCCGCCTACACCACCCGTTGCCTCCTACGCCTAACCGTCTCGCGGACTCCTCTGCCTCTCGCCCCTCCGCCGACGCGTTTCTTCCTCCTGGCGCGCGTTGCCCGCGCCCGGAATCAAGATCGTGAATCGGGCGTATTCTTTCATTACCGAAAGATAGCGGACAGGAATGACGAGCACCTTGCGGACGCGATCGATACGAAAAAGTTCCTGGCCGGCGTGTGCCGACGCTCGATAATCGCGGCACGTCCGCGAGGTCGCGTCGATATCGGGGAACGTGGGGAGATCGATCGGATCGGATCGGATCGGATCGGATCGTCATCGTCATCGTCATCGTCATCGTTGTCGCTGTCTCGAAGGCCCAGCGTGATTCCGGCCGAGCTGTCGAAAGGCCCGGAGGATAAGACGGACGCGCGCCTGCTTCGTAATTCCCACAGGGGATTCGCCTCGCGCGTTAGCGCCTAACCTGCCACGGCGAGGAAGCGAGGGCGGCGAGGTGGAGGAGAGAGGGGGGGAGGAAGAGAGGGAGGACCTATGCGAAAGAGGATCGAAAGAGTCGGCGAAGGGCGACATCCGGGTCCATTTTTGCCTGAAAAAAACGACTTCCCGCGTTGGGAGCGGATTCTACGAGGCTCGAGCTTTCCTTCCCTCGCGCGGAGGAAGAGGAAACGATTTTTCATCAAGTTTCCGTCGGGTCCAACGGAATTTACAGGTTTCCACGCGATTCTCGTGTCGAATCTCGATTCGCCGATAAGATCGGAGGAAGAGGACGTCGGCCAGTCTCTCTTTCTCTCCCTATGTCCGTCTCTCGCTCTCTTTCTCGGTCGATCGGATTCCCGGTCGGTGATTTCTTCACACGCCATTTCAAGGCCAGATGCCACGAGCGGAACACGCGAGTTACTACGTGTACTCCGCCGCTCGGCCCGTAGCAATAACCCGCCGGCGATTAGCGGAGACGCCTCGGCGTGTCTATGCGTCACGACCGTCGTCGTCCAGCCGCCAGAGGTACGGACCTGTGTCGCTTATCGTGCCGGAGACGCGGGGGGCGAAGAGGGCGAGGACCCGTGCCGAGGACCGGGGGGTGCACGCACACGCTTGGCAACGCGTGGCCGCGGTCGCCAGCCGATTGGAGCGCGGAATTCGCATGAGAGAAAAAATGATCGGTGGCACACGAGATGATCCTCATGCGTGTCGGTCGCGTCGTCTCGCCTCGCCTCGCCTCGCCTCGCCTCGCCTCACGAGTTCCAGATTCTGGTAACCGGAGGCTCCGGTAGGCGAGCGAGCGAGCGAGCGAGTGAGCGAACGAACGAGCGAGCAAACATATAGACAGACAAATGGGCGAACGGATGGACGGACGGACGGACGGACAGACGAATGGGCGAGCAGGCGAACGAGCGGGCGGGCGGACGGACGGACGGGCGGGCCTCGCCGGATCGACCGTCGCGAATGACACGAGTCGATATCGCGTCCGGCGCCGCCACAAAGGAACGCCGCCGGCTACGGCGGATACGCCGTAACGATCGACGCACCGAATCTCGCCGGACGCGCCGTGGATTTTGACAGGTTTACAATAGGCCGCGAGAGCGGTCTCAGCCTCTCGGCGTCCGGGGGTATCGGCTACAGGATACAGAAGATGGGAGAAGGTTATCCGTCAAGAGGGAGCGGGAGATAGATAAGGATAGAGAAATCTCAGCCTCGTCGCGCGCGGACGTTTCCCCGCGGCAAATCACGAGAAAGGGGAGGGAGTCATGATGCTCGGAGATATCCGCGCGACGAGGAAAGGCCGGATCGCGAGAAGCCCTCGCTGAAGCCCCGATCGACGAGCAACTGCACGGGAGGGAAGGAAGGGGAGAGGGGGAGAGGGAGGAGGCCCCGTTGACGCGTAACACGCGAGAGAGACGCGAATGGGTCGCGGCGGTAATGTCGTCGATGCGATTTCGCGTACGCGGAACCGGCTTTGGACTGTGTGGCCTCCTCCCCTTCGCCCCGCCGGGAAAGAAAGATATCTACTCACCGTCGTAGCGTTCCGCTTGCTCGGCGAGTTTCGCCTTGTAAACGTTGTCCTCCCGTTCCGACATCTCGAGATGCGCGCGGATCTCTCACGGGTAAAACGGATAACGAGGGGCCCACGCGGGGGAGTGTGACGCGCGCACGGAATTGCCCGTTCGACGAACTGGCCGCCTGGAATACGCACAGCGAAGCCACACCGCACCACGGAGACGTACAGACCACTCGCAGGCTCACTGACCAAGATGGCGGCGCCCGCCAACAATCGAAAGCAGTTCCCAGTCTCTCGCGCAGCAGCTCCGCAGATGGACTCCGCTCGCCATGCGCTCGCGCCCGTGTATTACTACGCCTGACGTGACGTCATTGCCTCTCCGCCGCCATCTCGACGGACGGCCGGGTGGGACGGCGCGCAGGCGCGCGCGCATGCCGAGCGATTCGTCGGACGCCGAATTCTCTTTTTTCTGATTCTCTTTCTCTCGCTCCTTCCGGCCGTCGAAAACCGAATATATCCGCCGCAAATTCAACAAAATTACAATGCGAATCGCGACGATTTGCAGGATGCGTCGCGTTTTACAGCTTATCGCCCGTCGCGCCGCGTCCCGTTTTTCCGGCCGCTCTTTCATAGAATGTCGCCGCGAATACGAGGAACGCGGAACGTGAACCGGCAGACCGAACTGACAGACGAGATAATTCGATAGTCCACGCCAACTCGTGGTTTCACGTATCTCCTTTTTTGATATCAACCAGTTCGTTTCGAAATTTTGGAAAAATTTCTCGAACGAATACTCGTTTTTCTTCCTAGATTATCCTTCACAATTATTGAAAGGCGATTCTCTAATTTTATAAAAAAATAAAAAATAAAAATTTCTAAACGAAAATGTTTTACCGACATTTGCGGTATCATGAAAATTTGAAATCGAAAGGGAAACGAGATATAAAATATAGACGAAGGCTATAAAATTATACTCGATAGACAGAATAACATTTAATTGATCGATCAGAACAAAAAGAATAAAGACTTTTTTAATTCCGTTTGGTCAATTAAGTGCCACTCTACTCATCGAGTAGAATTTTGGAACGTAGCCCAGAATTGCGCGACGAATTCCTTTAAATTTGAATCGCGTTTACATATAGCTTTTATATAATTGGTTCAATATAATTTATTCGACAAAACGAAAAATCGTTTATAATACAATTACGGCCTTTTATGCGATCGACAATGGATGCTATAGAGGCGCCACGAAATGAATATTTCTTTGTAGCGAAGCATATTTATATTTCTCTCTTTTCACACCTCACACACACACACACACACACACACACACACACACACACACACACACACACACACACACACACACACACACGACATACACACTCTATCTCCACACGAATCGGCTAATTTACAAGCGCTAATAAATTCAAATTCACTACTCAATTCTCTCTCTCTCTCTCTCTCTTTCTCTCACACACACACACACACACACACACACACACACACAAAATCATCGCATCTTGTTAAATTATTTTTATAATTTGTATTTATATGTATACAGGTGTGTATTTTATATATATATATATTATATATATATATATATATATATATAATCATTTCAATTATTATAAACTATTAAAATTATTATACAGCCACAGGACTTAGCATAATGATCATCGTAAACATTGGCTGCAAGCTAAGACGTTCCGTTTCGGCTTATTCAGGTATATAAACTCGCACCTAATAACGTCGCGAGTGGAACGACCTATGTGCTCATAAGAGGGATATACAATAAGTTTCATCAATTAGTCGTTATATGTACATACTGGCATACATACATACAAACAAACACATACATACGTACATACGCGAATAATCAGCTATAAATCGGTCGCAAATCGGGTGCTTATGGGTGAACGTGTGTCTCTATGCTACAGCGAAAATTTCGAAAAAGGAACGATCGTTACGCTCGAGGCCCGATTTCGACGAATCGAGCAGAGCAGCATTTAGGAGCCTTCGGTTCGCGCCTATTTGTTCTCGTCGTTCCATTTCGGTAATAACGTGTCGCATATCCTCGCGTTAGAGTTCGGCAAAGTATTCGGAGCGTATCTAGCGTGCTCGAAATCTGTGCAGACGTGAAATGGCATGGTTTCTTTCTTTCTTTCTTTCTTTCTTTTTGCGAGAACAACGCCAGCCAAACTTGGAAGCATCATCGTCGTCAATCTATACTATATATGCAAAATAAATAAATGTCAGTCGACGCGCGAATCCGAAATCATCAAGTAAATTTTCAAATGTGTCACGTAGTTTTATTCCTTTTCGAGAATTTATGCAATACTGTCAGGATTTATTTTCATTTTTTTTTTTCATTTTAAATATTTCAGGTATTGCAATACTGGGTCGAATGGAAAATGCGCAATGAGGGAAAAATTATGACAAAATAATAAAAGAATTACAAACGCAGCAACGTATCAAAAAAATTCAGTTATAGCATTTTCGGCTCGCCGCATTATACCGGATTGGTGCATACTGAATGGTGATATACATGAAATTAAAATGTAAAAATACATAAACACTCCAAAATGTTTATATTATATAAATCAAGTAAGTTAACAATAAATTTGCCATATTATTTAGCTGAATAAATAATTTCATGAATTTGAATTAATAATTTCAAAGAAATAATATTATGCTATTATATTTCATGTGTAGCGGTTTTTAGTGTGCATTGGCTCGGTGTAGTGCAGCGAACCGAAAACATTATTAGTTCCTTTAAATATCGAGATATTTATTCATTTCTAAAAACAAGTCGCGAATAAAAGTAAATTAAGAGTAATACAAAAAAAACGCATTTTGTTTCATATTCGTGTTGTTTTACAGCTCAATTTTATGCCTCATTGCACATCTCTCAACGTTTATACAAATATTTTCAATAATGGATTAAAAATAATGAAATACATAGAATTTTCATGTATGTAATAGCATAATTAACTTCGGTAAAGCTCAAATTCGGATTAGTCTAGAAAATTTGTCTAAAAATAAATGGCGAATACTGGATAAAATGGAATATTGAGCTTCATTGAAATCCGTCCCTCCATAATGACAGTAGCTTCTTTTTCTTTTCTAATGATCTTATTGCTATCTCAGTTTTAGGCTAAAGTAATAAAATATTCGGAATTCATTCGACTTATCTGAGCATCGATTTTTTTTACAAATTCATACACATATAGCTAATATAATGAAACGCACTTAAATTTTAAGATTGGCTATTCGTTAATTCAGCGCAAAATCTTAAAAAAAATAGCACACGCAAACGTTTGTTAATCAAACGTTAGATTAAATATTAATTTCATTACTCGAAAAAAGAGACAAAAAGAAAGATAGGGATATACTGCAAAAAAGGACGAAAAAAAAGGAAGAGAGGTAGAAGAGTTAAAGAATAGCAAAGGCGATGACTGTACAAACTGCATATCATGTACATATCAGAATTGCCAACAAGTTTCATCCACCTCTGGAAGAATTAATTACTAAACTATATCCCGTAACAACCCCATTATCACGTCAACGTTATTTCATAAGCATTTAAGTCTCGACCACGAACGGTCGGAGCTTCTAGTCTCGCGGCTGCCGTCATTTTTAAACGATTCAAAACTTCTCCGCGCACTGCATGTGTATGTGACGAAAGTGTCACATCGTAATCGAATCTATCTATATAACAAACTAAAATATGTTTGGACATCGCGACCAATCACCTCTGCTTTTATAATCCCAATATTCGCCATTATAAATGTAACAACGGCTATCCGTGTATGGATCCTGCTTCTTCTTAAACCACAATGGTTCGTACGCCTTGAAAGGTAACCCTGCAAAAAAATACAAGTTCAATATACAGTTTAACATGATCGAAAGTTCATAATTCTCACGATATAAAAGGTATAAACTTATACCTTGCGCGGCGGCCTTTTCGGCTTCATGTTCACGTGCTCGCCTAACAGCTCTTTGCTTTTCCTCTAAACGCAATTTTTCTGCGTTAGCTTCATCCCATCGTCCATCTTCCATTAACCGCTGATCAGGCCTCAATCGAGAATCCGTTGGAGCTACACCCTCCTCTGGTTCATTCAACTGACACGCTAATTCCGTGAATGAATAATATTTCTCACAGTCTTCACTGTAAAGTTATAGTAAAATTACATTAAAATATTTCTGTATATTTAAAATATTACCGAAAGATTTATAAAAATCATTTTTTCAATCCATTTTTGTTTTGAGGTATCTATTTCACGGTAACTATTATTATATATTATATAATATTATTATATATTATTACTATATTAATTAATATTATTAAGAAATATACATTATATAAAATTATATTTTATTATTATGACCTTAACGCAGCTATGCTTAAATTCTTTACAAATAAAGAAAAGAGAATCAAATTAAATTTTTACACGCATATTATTGTTACATACTTACGGAGGCATACGTCGTTTCCAAGCTAATATGTAAGGGCCCGTCTTGTACACTGGGTTATCGGGTGTGCCAGATGTGCTGATCACTGGCGCAATTTCTATCTTCGAATCCCATGTACCCTGTACTACCCACTTGACCTCTTTGTTGGAATTCATGACTACACCCTTTACCTTCCGCTGGCTGTCTCGCGAGAAATACGAATAAGGTATATACTTCAAATGGCACTTGATACCCTCTTTATGATTTACGATATCCATGTCACCACTCTGATCGACCCACAACTTGCCGACTATAATATTATGTACTGTAGTAGTAACTTTACGCCATGTATAATGTTGCTGACCACTGTTGAATTCTAGATGAGCAGTGCCCAAAGGAATTACCTAATTGTACAAAATTTAATTCTTAGGAACATATAGAAAGTGCAACAGTTGCGCGCAATATTATGTAATACATTTTTCTATTTACACATTTCTTAAATGTCACACAAATTCATCGTCATTTTTTTATGTGTATCCAAATTTATACATTTAGAGGCCATAAAAAATGTTATGCTTAGAATCTCCACACTTACAACAAAAGTGAGATGTTCTGCAATGAATAAATAGAACATCGTACCTGTAGATATTTTCCGCGAAATTTAGATGCCATTGTAAACTCTTGCCAACACCGCCATTTCTTTCCCTCACAATGTTGAGCTAGCATAGGCGGATGGTGAGATACTTGCTCTGAAATCGCGCGCCATCCCAGATCGTCCGTGCGATCACATTCATAAGTTTCACCTAAAAGAGGATTGAAAGGCTTTCCCGTTCTAGCAGAGGTTGTAGCATAACTGGACACAGTAAACGCGGCTACAAATGCCATCTGCTCGTAACTATCCGAACATTCTGCAGCCCTATGTAAAAAAGAATATTAATATAATTTCTTCCTCTCATAAAAATAAGTTGACCTACCTATCAAGAATATCAGCATATTCGTAGTCTTCCGTCAGCCGTTGAAGCATGCTAAGCGGTTCCGAGAAATTGACCGGCATGGGAATTTTCGACAGGTCCTTGCCAATGCAATTTTTCATGATACTCCATAGGTTCAAGGGATAATTTGGTTTATCAGGTACCCTAGTCCTTCGCTTCCGTTTGGTAGTCATCCCGGTGCTGCTGCTGCCATTGTTGGATCGCCAAGTTGTCTGTTATATGCAGAAACAAATCTACATCCTGTTTTCGATCCCTCATTTTAGGAGGTAGCGAGAAAACGGAACTTGCTTACATTGTCCAGGTCGTCTATGATCGTGACGGGTGAGGAAGTCTGCGCCGCTGTAGAATCGGTCACAATAAGAAACGACTCGGCACCCGTGGAATCAGAGACAGGCAGGGGCGTCGGATCTCCCTCTGAACTGGAGCCATCGTCGCTACCCTGGGAATCGTTACGGTCTCTCGTGTGGGAAATCGAATTGCTCGTGGCGATGGGTATGGTCAGTGTGAAAGTGTCCGATTCCTGAGCGTCATAAAATTCGGCGTTATCCTCCTCATCCTCCGACGGGGACGTTGTAACTGCGGGATCTGCAAAGTCAAAGTTTCCCATTCGATGGACGAGCCGTAGAATGGAAGTTCGAAGCTCCCACTCCGGAAATAGGTGAGGAGGATGGGGCACGTGAACACGAGATGATCGCACACGTTGCACAAAGGTCTGTCTACTAATCGCGTCGAAGGTGTCAGATAAGCGTCAAGATAAGGGACAATGACGTCGGTCTCTGCCGTGCGGCGACACGACGCGACGCGTCGACGGAATCGGGAGCGCCGTTGAAAGACGAACGGTGCCAGGGGGGGAAGAACCGCGTGCGAGTTACAGAGTCACGCCAAGTCGCCCGTGTGGTCGCGAGATCGTAATCGCGTAATAAAGAATCGATATGACGCCCCCCGCGAGCCCCGCGCGAGACCCGAACCACCGCGTGTGGTCCGGCCGTGGGTTTCGCGCTCATTTCGCGCGCTCGGCCCCGCTGCTCTCGATGCCCTCCCCTCCTCCCCCCGCGTTCCCGCGTTTCCCTCGTCGAATCGAACGTGCCGCCGTGCGTCACGAAGGGACGTCCCGCGACGCGCACGCACTAGCGCATCCGCTCCGTTTCGGCCGCGCCGCCTGGTTGTGTGCACCCTCGCGACTTCCCTCTTTCTTTTCTGGGGGGGGGGGAGGGGAGAGGAGGGAGCGCACCTACGAGTACAAAAGGTGTAATACGCGGGCAGATAAAGGGAGAGTGCGCGCGCGGAGATTGGAACAGCGGAGGCGAGGGGGAGATGGGGACGTCGCATGGGACGTCAACAGACACGATCCAACACGCACGCACACTACCGTGACCGTCGGATCCCATTGTGATCTCCGTTCGTCTCTCAACTAAGGTATTCCGGGAGAATTTCGCGATTCTCATCGCACGGCTCGGAAAGAGACGGAGATTGTAAAATCGCGCTCGTCGCACCTTCCTCGGGTGATCGTCGTCGTTTCGACACCTCGCCGGTCGACCACAAGCAAAGAACGATTACAGTTCCGTTCGCAGCTTGGGGTCCGTGTTATTGAGAGGAGTGTTATGGAGAGCGGAAGGGGACGAATATGTCGATTCGAGGAGCGCGAATCCCCGCCGATCGAGCGTCGAACTTGGAGGAGACGGAAACACACCCGACTATGTCATATGCGGACTTATATACACAAGTTATTACGTTACCATATATATATATATATATATATATATATATTATATATATATCCGACGTGGACGAGCGTTCTTTTATCCTATGTATATAGCTGACGTTACGGACGATGCATACGTAGACCGGCGGTTGACGTAATCACGCGATAACGACGCGCCGCATTGCATCGGAGGCCACCTAGCGCGGGCACGGGCAAGTGGAATTGAAGGCGCCGAAATTCGAATTCCCCTATTTGCCCCGCACAAACGCCGAGATTCACGGACGGATACGATCTTTCGTGCGAGAGAGAAGAGAGAAAGAGGGAAATAGAAACGCTCGAGTGGACACGCTGGGCTAGCCTAAATGCCAACGCCGAAATACGAGGCCGAATGTAAAAAAATATAATTTCTAGTTCCGTAGAGGATCTCAGACCTTGGTTTGTCAAACACTGTTTAATCGCTGGAAGATTTAATTAATTTTTACTGGCTAAGAGAGCCTCTGTATTTGCCTCTAAAATTCCGAGCTTGCTAGAAGACTTAAGACTTCTCTTCACATAGTGACGGCAAAAGATGTTATTTATAGATTATTCAAATTAACCAGACGTATTCCTCAATAACGAATTCTTTGAAAAGCGAAAGTATCGAGCGATAAATAATTTTTTAGACACGGATTACAAAGAAGAGCTTCGCGATTTAAATTTTAAAACCAAATAATAGTAATAATAAAATTGCATTTAAATTCAAGTAGTGCCTTTTAATCTGAAGCCATCTACAGGAGGCTTGAAAGATTGAAAAATTAATGGAGATTTATTTACTCGATATTTTTTCGCCGAAGAAACATTAACTCCAATTAACACATCCGGTAGATTTGAAGCATCTAATTTAATTTTAAAGTTTGCCGTAGTTATTCTCGTAAATAAAATGTTGACGAGTTAAAAACAAGTTGTATTTTAAAATAAAATCGTCGATGTCTGAAGGAACGTAAGAGTTAAGAACGCTATCAAAGAACGCTATTTGCGCGAACAAACGTGTTAACGAAGAAAAACGGAGAAAAAAAATATGTATAAATTTATTTACGTGAAGATCTGTGTCCTCCCCCAAGTGTCGCCGAAGGAATCGCATGTTGCGCGGCTTCCTCAAGGTGGGAATGTTGCCTGGCCAACTGTTCGACCATCTTCTCTATCCGCACCTTCTGATCACGCTCGTGCTGTAGCATCTTCTTCCACTTAGGCTCTTGTTGCTGGGCTAATTGCAAGTAATCGTTGCTCGTCTGCAACAACGTGTTCAATCTGTTTTCGAGTTGCGTTTCGTGTGAGATCACATCGATATTAGATCACATCAGCGGAGAAAATGCCATTGCCAAGGTCAATTCCGTGACTGAAACTCCGGCCGATCCTGATTGGCATGAGAATTGAACTCTGCTCCGCGAAATCTTGCGGATTTCTACATAGACTTTAGACACATTGTTCGTATAAGCATAATTACTGACTGTAACTGTGGACATTACGAATCCTTCCCTCTTCTATCTCTCATTAAATGAATCACTCGCTAAGTCATGTCGTACGCTTGGTTACGATAAGATTTACAAGATGTTCGCAAAACAATTTCAAGAGTCTATTCAAGTCTTATAAAAACAATACAAACAATGTTACTATCTTCTGAAAAAAAAACGACGAACACTTTTTTTTCCTTTTCCAAAGGTGATTGCAGATAACAATAGACATCCTTTGTATTAAAAAAGCCTTTGTATTAAACAAGCTCATTTTAGCTGATGATTGAACGATGACATCTCGAAGGAAAAAAAAAAAAAAAATTTGAAGGAGAGAAAAAAAGAACTTTGCATAGAGGAATGATTGAACAATACAAGAACGGGTTGTGTCACTACTACTAAAATTCGTTGAATCGGTGTACGAGATGGGAAATCGTTCAGATATCTGTCGTTTCACAGAGACAATCGCTAAAGTTTGGCGACTTACGCTGATCATAGCATTCGCCGCGATCCGGAAAAGCGTGGCTCGTTCGTTGACGGTCTTGAATTTCGCCGTCAGCTCGGAGGACAGAGGCTCTAACATTTCCAAATCAGCCAAAGCTCGTTGAAGCGCAGTTCCCTGCTTGAATATCAAGTCATTACATGCCTGTAGATCGTCCAGCCGTCTCGTCAGATCCTTGATCACAGACGCGGTTTCCACGTTTTGATTGTCGTTGTCTTGATACTCCTCCTCCTCCTCTTCTAAAAGAGATTTCGCCGCATAACGTCGCCGAAGTACTAAAGCTCGATAAGATAAAGGAAAAAAAGGATAGATGGGACACAAGTCATGCAAATGTATAGGCAGAACGCGTCGCATCGATATTATACCTGTCGTTTGCGAGGCAAAAGAAATTCATAAATCATGCGCGCGTCTAATATAATAATCTATAAGTAATAAGTAAGACAGGAGAAAGAGCCATTCATCATTTATAACATCGTTTATCGGAACATTCTAATAATATATCCTCGTGCACAGCGGTTGATTGGAATTAACGAAAGTCTCAAAGATTAATATTAGCTTTACGTAACTCGACATATCCGCAAAACAAATAAAATTATTATTATTATTATTATCTCAATTAGACCCAAATTAAAAATTTTGTACGGCAAAGTTTAATCTTCAACGTTCTATAAATGAGGATATAAAAAATATATGTTCATGAGACAGATAATTAATGAATAAGTGAAAGTTTATTCATAAATAATAAAATTAACTCTTTATAGACTGAATTAAATTCGATTATATTTCAAAACAAATTTATATATTACTTTGAAATTATTGATTTATTTTTTATCAAGTTGATTTTTACTTTAACACAGATACAAAAGTAGGAAACTGCCCGTCAGAAAATTAAAGTTTTGTTTAATTTATTAAATTAAATTAAATTATTCTATAAGCAAAACTTTACAATTTCATCTTAATTACATTAATCAAATCAATATACTTTTTTGCTTTCGTACTTGACACATTGCTGAGTACTACTTAACACAATCGATTTTTTTTTTTTTTTAATCGTTTCAGATATTTCTCGCCAGTCCTCCACATCCTGTCGCGATTTGGATGATGAAAAAACAAAAAAAAAAAAAAAGCGTCGGGAGATTTTCAGAATAAACCGAGTATGATAAATATGAAGTATCAAGTGCCAGATCGCGTAATTGCTGTATGTACAAACCAGATTCCATCGCTTGGATAGCCTTGGCTTTCGCCAACTCGAGGGCTGTGACCCATTGCTGCCGCTCCACCTCGGTCGACGCCTTGATGTGGAAGGTCTGCGTGCCGCCGTTGCTCACGACGAAGGTGCAGGCGTCCACCGTGTGTATTAAGGCCCCGTGTAAGGAAATCGTGCCGCGGCAGGTGTGGGACATCTCCGCGGGGTTTCTGAAACAGGGGATAACGGAGACGCGACAGTCTCGGGTGCGCGTCCCTCTCAGGGACCGTCGCCCCGGGATTGCCGAATGACACAGAGAAAGACAGACGTGAGCTTGCAATCAAGGGGGTTGGGGGGTTGTGAGGGGGGGCGGGGCGGGAGGGCCCTCAACGATTCGGCCCGTTAAGAAGGTTTATCCAAGCGACCACCTCCCCCAAGAGAGAGAGAGAGAGAGAGAGAAAAAAAGGAAAAAAAAAAAAAAAGATCGGCACAATTAATATGACAACGATTGTCTGCGTTAATCTGTGACATCTGTGATCTCTGACTCGCCGGGAAAGACGGGGGTCAGATGCGGAAGGGTAGGGCAAAGGCGATGATTAGCGTTGAAGAGAGCGTGGATTTATTGGCGTAATCGGAGGAAAATAAATACTCGATTACGCTGGATGAAAGCGACCCCGTTACCATCCCGTATTAAAAGATCCGGCTGCTCCCCCTTATTATTCCGGCGCGTTCACATAAACGAGCAGATCTCTCGTGTCGTACTCGCATCGTCGGTCAAGAGCGAATCCGTGGGAGTTATTCTCCATCATAAACGAAACGACAATCCAAAGACCGGTGGCATGGGGAGGAAAGAGGAAAGAGGGAGGAGAGAGAGAGAGAGAGAGAGAGAGAACTCTCAATCGAATCATGCACGTGAGGTCATTCGGGTTAATTGAACACGCAACAATCACGATTCTGCGTGGAAGAAAAAAAAAAAAAGAGTCATGCTAGCGGAATCGCGTACAGGGTGTCCCTAAAAATGGATCCCCATGCTCCACAAGATAAGGTGACCAGACATATTCTTTTTGAATCAGAAAAGAGAGAATAGATACGTTTGATTTTTTTTTTTACTGTTTCCGTGAAAACGTACTTTTGGACCTTTTTTTTCTTTGATACAATTGAAGTAAATTTAAATAATAAGATCACGTGTCAAGAGGATTAACGTTAAATTTATTCTTTTCCAGTACATTAATATAAATACAATGTTAATAAACAACAACGAAACATAGCCATTTTCTCGGCAAGCGGGATCTTGGTTGCTAAATTTTTATATGAAATAAATTCAAATAATTGTATCACCAACTATACTATCTGCCACTACTAGCAGACTTCCAACGTAGACGGTTCTATAACAATTCGATAAATCAAATATCTTGGTATCGAATTAAAATCCCTTTTAATTAAAATCCCTTGGTATATAATATATAATTAGCAATCAAGATCCTGCTTGCCGGGAAAATATGCCATGTTTCTCGTTGCTGTTTATTCTTTTCCGCTGTACAAAAACAGTTACATCGATTTGTAATGAAAGGCTTGCCCTGTGTGTATATTAATGTTAAAAAGTTATTACAAAATTAATTATATTAAATATGTCAATATAATTTTATTTTATGAAACAAGTTTTAGATACAAAAATATCGTTTAGTTTTGCAAAATTATTCGCATGTTAATAAAAAACGTATAAAAAAAAAAATTGAATCCTCGAGTCACCTCTCACCCGCTTGAATGATCTCTCTTGGACTCTTTTTCTGATCGAGCAATTTGATCACCCTATACAGGACGCATTCCATTCTGTGGGAATGAAAAGAGAAGCTCGAGTAATCTCTTTTATCAGCCCAAAAATTCGTGTTTTCCGAATTGCAAACGTTTTCATCCGCAGTAGTAGAGTTTCGCAAGAGTCAGAATCGCATTTTTGTCTTATTTCAACTTGATCTTAATAGCACGATGATGGTGTTTTTTGTGATGCAAATTGATTTAACGTTGTGATAAGTATATATCGATAATATAATCTGCACATTGAGATAAAAAAAATTCTTCTACAAGACGTCGGATGTAAAGGATGATTTGAATAATCAGTTGAGAAGGAAAGCTACGAAAGACTTGTACGAGCGAATTTTCGTGAAAATTTTTGAAAAATTCTTGCGAAATTCCATGTAGACGGAAAAGCATATGTAACTCGGAAGGAATGCAATTTCGGACGCACGATCCTTTCTCCATTCCCATGAATTATTCAATTCGGACGCGCAAAGTCTCGATTTATCTGAGGACACCCTATACAGTCAGGTAATTGGCGGAAACGTGTATCTCGAGATACTTGTGTATACTTATTTTTCAAGATAGTAACTCTCGTAATGTCGCTCGCGGTTTGGTTCGTTACGTAACTTTCGATAAATATTTGCGGTGAAACATCTGTATAAAAGCCGACGAGTTTTTGACAATGAGACGGCCTTCGCGATCTACTGAGAGCACAGAGAGAGCCATTGTTGAATTTGATTTATCGTGTGTCGTTATATAGCGGTATTGTTGATGTGTGCGGTATTGTTGATAAAATTCGTTTTATTCAGCGGCGACATATTGACCCGTATTTTCCTCAACTCCACGATATTTCTACAGGATGATCCGGCGACAACTTCCCTCGAGTCACTGGATCTTCGGTATATTCCGGTTGAACTTTCACTTATTTGAATGTGTCGAAACGCGCATATCGGCATCCAGCGTTTACGTTATTATCAAGGAGAACCGGGGACGTCAAATTTATGCAAAAATTCGTCGGCCAGACGGAAAACACGCGACAAAGAGGAAGCACCTTTATACTAATAAATTTCCGAGTTATGTCTAAATATCATGTCAAAATATATGAAAACGCGAGAAGATAAAAAAAAAATATGAGATTTTTATATCAAGGAAAATCGTGTTTTGATCGAGAGGAAAAGGAGGAAGTAAGTTATCGTTCGACAAGGATTGCGAGATCTCTCGGTTCACCGATCGCGCTCGGAGGGGAGAGAAAAGGGGGGAGGGGGGAGGGGGAAAAAAAAACAGAAATATTAATCTGTGAATAATTCTTCCTTTCGCGGCTGACAACTTTCGAGCGTCCGCCCGAAAGAAGAGAAGCAAAAGCGTCTAATCGAGTGAGACCGATAGCAGCTATCTCGATTCGACAACGACCGTTACGTATCCTGCGTAAAACCGTTGCAAAAGTGAACAAAAGTGACGAGACTCGATCGAGACGAACGCAACTGGCACGATAAAGAGACTGACATGAAGAAGCGGTACGTTTCATTGCACGCGGCTGCATTATGTACACGTGTACAAAGAGAAAGAGAGACAGAGAGAAAGAGAGACAAAATGAAGAGACAAAGAGAGTGAGAGGACACGATAGAGTATACAAGTGTGTTACGTGGTTTAGCGATGAGGTGGACACGTTTAATTCCCCAGATTCACACGTACAGATAATAATGTAATCGCCGACACGTTGCAGGCACAGGTAGAGAAAGCGGAGATAAGATTATTAGGGCCGCCGACAGGTCTAAGTTACATGGACAAAAAGTTACATTTGTGTATTTGCGTTCTTTACGGTGTACGGATAACACCGAGTGTAAAAAAAAAAAAAAATGTGACACACAAACGTTCTCAGCTGTTTTTTAAATACAGAATCGTGGAGGAGGAGTGGGGGGAGGGGTCAGGGATGGTGGTCAGGATGTCTCGGCGATTTCGCATACTTCGTTTTGTCTTTTTCTTTTTATTTTGTCTTTTTTTTTTATTTTTTTTTTTTTTTGTTTTTTTTATTACTTACTCGGAGGCTCTGCCAGCCCTCCGCTTGCGTCGCGATGATATCTTTGGCCCCCCTGTTGGTTCCGCCCTAAACAATCCATAAAACAAATAGACCCCGTTCACATTGTGTAAAACTATGGCAAGGTTTATTGCTCGAGATTTCGTTCTCTTTTCTTTCTTTTTTTTTTTTTCTTCCGCCTATCGCGAGGAATAGGCGAGAAGGTGGCGAGTTTTTTCTCTCCGTCGAGTCGCTCCAAGTTCGCGAGGTCGAGGAGGGAAGGAGAGAGAGAGAGAGAGAAAGAGAGACAGAGATAGAAAAAAAAAAAGAAAACCTGTAAATGTTGACGCGAGACATAAAGTTCACTCGTAACGTTGGAGTTTCGTGATTTTTGCGTGCACGCGCGTTACTGTGCGAGAGAAGAAGCCTTTGTGACAGACAATCGAGAATTATAAAGATTTACACGATGGAACTGTGATGGAACTGCGACATAAATTCCAACGAGCAGTCCTCGAAAAGACATTGCAAACTCAAATCACACAAAACTGTGCCAAGCGGAGTGTTGAGAATGAAAGAAACTAAAAGAGAGAGAGAGAGAGAGAGAGAGAGAGAGAGAGAGAGAAGAAAAAGAAGTAGAATAACCCTAGGAAGTCGATTGTGCGCGATCGTTTGTCAGAAACGCGGCTGCTCTATACGTGCGGAGATAACGAGACCACGAGATAGGCGGTTGTATTTGCGCTCGTGTGTTGTAACGAGTCTTTCGTTCCGCTATTAATTTCAAATGAACGCTCCCAGAGCGAGATTCACGTTGATCGTAAAAGTTAGCCGAGTTGGAGGCGAGCCGATTATCGTTGCTACTAACTCTAACAAAGTACTAAATGGTCCAGTGTGCGAATCTCTCGCAAGGTTAACGAGAAAACGAGAGAGAGAGAGAGAGAGAGAGAGAGAGAGAGAGAGAGAGAGAGAGAGAGAAGTCGTGTAATCATGTGACGATTAATCTTCCTTCGACGCCTGTCAAATGCGTCTATCGTAGTCTATCATATCATTTACGGAAACAGCATACTTAGAATCACAGTAACATGTAAATTACAACGTGATCGAATTATGCATTATCGAATTATGCATTATCATCCAAGCTTTAAATAATTTTTAAAATTTAATATTTTTTTAGGGTTTCTACTCAAATCCAGAAAAAAAGAATTTCCTGAAAATTTTCTTAGGTTATTTGTTAAAAATTCCAGGTAAAATGAAAATATTTTTAGATGCATTTTACAAATAAGTATATTGTGCAAAGCCTTTAATATTTTACATTCATAAAAGTTTATAAGATAAAATTAAAAATCATTCGAGTTTCAATGATCAAATTTAAAAAAAAATTTAAAAAAAAGTATAAGGATCTTAAAAATAAATATTTTATATTGCACAAAATTTTTAAATTTTATTTTCAAAAGCTGCAAACAAAAAATTATATAATATGCATAACCGATACAAAGTTCAATTTTTATAAATTATTAAAATAAATTTCTACTTTCATTAAACAAAAGTACACCTAACACAAAATCGTCTTCATTAAACATTGAATTAGCCGTAAAATGTCAGTGCTCTGATATTTTGAATGGATGATTCATTGTTATTGTTAAGTCTCTAAGATTATAATATAAAAATAAAATATAGAAAAAAAAAAAAACAAAAAATTCTCTGATTTTTCAAGGCATAAACAAATTCCCCGAGAATTCCAAGTTTTCCAGGTTTTTCCAGATTTAGCAGACCCTGTTTTTTTTTCCCCCAAATAAAGCTTCAGAAAGACTTTAAATCTTTTCTACCGATTCGTACGATTTGTTTCGTGACGTATTTTGCAGACGCGAACGGGTATCCTCCGTAAATGATTTTATCACGCTTTTACATAATCGTCGACTAGTTCTTCGACAGAATGTACCTGCTAATATGTCATTCTCGCATGACCCGTACGTTACGAATTGTGAATTTAGATAAAGTTGAAGATGAACGTTGTCCAACGAATGATTCGATCGGATGACAGTTCGTTTCGTTTTTTTTTTTTTAGCGTTGCAACTAATTCGATATTACTTGAATGAATCCGTACGCATTATGGAAACTTGATTCGGAATGGATCTCGGAAAAAAATTTTTGGATATTTCCTAGATTCCTATTGTCTTCTCTAGAAGAAACGAAGTAACTCCGATAGGAAGTTATGCATTTCGAACCAGACGGTACGTATTATGATATTCTTCGGAGTAGATTTCAAAGATTGGAAAACTTCTTTGGCTACTTCCTAGATTTCTATTGTCTTCCCTAGGAGAAACGGAATAATTCCGATCGGAATATCCATTCCGAGTCAAGAGGGTATGCATTACGAAACCCTTCGGAATAAATTCCAATCGGAATTATTCCGTTTTTCCTAGAAAAGACAATGGGAATCTAGGAAATAAGCAATTTCGATTTCGGAATCTAGAGTATGTATTATGGAACTGTCCGAAGTAGATTCCGATCGAAATTATTTAGTTATTTAGTTTCTTAGATTTTCTTTTTGTCTTTTCTAGGAATAATTCCGATTCGGAATCCATTCCAAACAATCCATAATACGCAACCAGTTCCATGACACATTCCCGAGATTGTGAAACTGTGACTGCGTTTCGATTCAGGGCGCTCGTGGAATCATTTCATCCTTGTTGCTTATCAGATGTTAAACAAGGATGAAATGATGCTCGGCGAGCGTTCTTCGCATAAATCGAAATCGCAACCGTAAATCATCCAGAGAGAAACGAGAGAATCCGCAAAATCCTGCTTAACAAAGAGCTCATTTGCATATGCTCTTTCTATAAAAATATCTATATATATATATAAAAAAAAAAAAAAAAAAAATTTCATCTAATCACGTTCAGGCTCCTCGAGGTTACGACGTTATCGCGCGACGAGTGCGACGAAAGTGAAGCAGGGGTAACGGGGAGCCGTTTCCCTTCTCTCCCCCCTTCACCCCCCTCCCCCCCCCGCCGCCGCAAATCTGTCAGACCGAGTAGCGACGGGTCGAAAGTAGAAAGTGAAGCGTCGCGGGCTGTTATCTCTTTGACGGTGGACCCTGACGAGATACGCCGTGGCCGAATTAACATTAGCGCGCGAACTATTACGCGTGCAGCCGCGTAAATCGCACGTTATCCTCGTTCATCGTCCGGACGCTCGGCGGCGCGTGAGAACGGTGTCCTCCCTCCTACGTGGACGATTTTCCTCGAATACATGTGACAGCTGTTGCCATAGGCTATTTCTGACTTGGGAGCGATCGAAAAAGATGTGCTGTCACCGCGCACATAACCTTCTATCGCGACGGAGAACGGCCCCGTGTCGTGCCTCGACGTCCAGGTTCCTCGCCCCTTTCTTTCCTTTTCTTTCTCTGTTCCAGGCTCCGTCGAGACAGCGGGGAATCGCGCGTCGCGATCTAGATGCGGCGACGGCGACGATGGTGACGTCGACGTCGACATCGGGATCGATCGCGCCGTTGAAACGGCGAAACGTTTCCGCGACACATAGATCACGCGCGTCGCGTCGCATCGCGCGTCACGTCGCATCACGTCACGTCACGTCACGTCACGTCACGTCACGTCGCGTCGTATCGCCGACCGACCGACCGACCGACCGCGACGAATTCGACGTCGACAGATCCGACACGACACGTAAGAAACTACCTGTAGTACGACAGCAGGCCGTTTGACAGGACGAACCATCTCCGTTGGTAACCTTTCAGGTAGTTTGTCCATTTGAAAAGCCAGCCTTTCATCTCCTGCGCGCCGTGCTGGCTCTTCGGGTCGCCCATGTTGCCGTCGGCCTCGCGTAGTTACGCTCGCGTACCTCACACCTCCCTGAAACGAACACGATGCGAGCCGATATCTGCCTACACATCACCCGCGTTGTGCCGCGCCACCATTTTGGTAATTCCCCCTCGTGGAAAGGAGGAGCGAGGGAAGGGGCCGGTTGGTCCTCCCTCCCCACTGCCGCTGCCGCCACCGCGCTGTCTTGCTCGATTGTCGCACAACGGACGCGACGAGTGGAATCGACGGTCGAGGGCCGACGTCTGAGAGACGGTTCAAGATGGTTCAAAGCGCGCAGAACGTGTGGGGGACGCCTTCTCCTTTTGCCGACGGAACACCTTTTTCCTTTCTCCCTTCCTTTCTCGGCGTACGGCGCGCCACGTTCCTCCTCGGTGACGGCTCGCCTAACCTTTACGTCGCGTCACTGATGTAACACGTCCATGATTTATGTGTACGTTTTCTATGATGCACACGCACGTCCTCATGCGTACCGTAACACGCGCACATCGAGAGCAAAAGTGCTGCCCCGTTTCAGGTGTGATAAGCGGAGCTGCACCTGCGGTGCTTCCCCCTCTACTGAGATTCTGTCGTATCTTCTTCAACGATTGGCCGGCCAATCAGTCGCGACGTCAATCACGATGAATTATAATACTATAGATTTTGGAACTGTATGTGATTACACGCGTACACCGCTTTCAAAAGATCGTCTTGGATTTTAAATCAAATGTATAATTTTTACCGTGATACTTACTGTACAATTGTACCACGCTGCACTATCACTCAAAGTAAAATGGATATATATTTAAGAATTTGAGAGAGAAGGAGGAAAGATAAAAGTACGTATTGCAGAATACAATTTGCATTTAACATTTTGAAATGTATTTTCGTATAAAAAGAATGGAATGTATATCGAAGGTGTTTTTTAAAACTAATGATATTTAAACATTCTGCAAAATTTCTTCAGATGTTTTGCATAGTAATTTCCTATTTTTAAATATAGCGGTTAGTTACTGCCATATTCGGTTCAATACGGAAATAGACCAATCAGTAGAAAATCTAAAATATTCAAAATTTTATTTGCGGGTCTTCAAATTTTATTGAAGAAATGTATATTTCGTTACAAATAAAATATAACGTCGTAAGAACTTTTAAAACGAAATTTTTTACTTTAAAACAATATATTGCCATCTTATAAATTGCAGTATAAATTGGAAGAAGTTGTAATTTTTTTTCTAAACAGTAGCTTTCTTATTTTACTTAAGTTAAATAATTGATTTGTCAGGGCGCCGGAAGTCCCTTCGCACGGCCCTGGATAGAGCGAAAGGACGGATGAAATATTTTCGTTCGTCCTATCGGATGTGAATTCGCGTTCGTGGCGATTGCGAGAGGAGAGGCGCGCCCGTTCAGGACACCCGGTAGACACGCTTGCGGCAGAGACCTGCGCCCGTTTTCGCAGCGGTTGACCCGCGCAGTAGTTCTCATCGTGATACGATACGCCGTGTCGTAGTGGTCGCAACTGTTCTCGCGTGCGCCAGGACAGATATCTAGTGTGTTGTTGCACGATCCCGTTTTCGTGTCGCTCGCAGGGCTAGCTCGCGGTGGGCCGATGAGGTGATTGCGAGGTCCCGCGGCGGGTCCAGACTTCGGATCGCCCAGGTGAGAGAGAAAGAGAGAGAGAGAGAGAGAACCGCGTCGCGCCGTCGCGCGGCGAGAGATCTCGGTCGCGCGAGGCGTGCGATTTTCTGGGGTAAAGGGAGTAGCGAACCTCTCTTGGGGGAGCCAGGTCCAGCGGGGGATCACGTGACCCGTGTGTTTACCAAAATGGTGAACGTCCGTGGTGCGATACGAACGGCACTGCGTTCCGTCCGCACGGGAGCGGCCGCGGGGCGCTCGGATGCGTAAATAGCCGCGATCAGCTGTGCTACGTGCGCGGAGTGGAGCGACGAGAGGAAGAGAGGAAAAGAGAGAGAGAGAGAACGTACGCAGAGTGATTCCGGTGTATCAACCGTACCGCGTCGTCGCCGTCATCGTCTCGATACGGTGTCGCGCGACACATCCCGGACGAGTCGATCCGTGCGCGTCGTCGTTGTGATCGTCATCCCCGTTCCTCGCGTCCTCTTCGACGCACGCTCGCGGGCGAAAGTTGGAAAGTGCGAAATCCCGCGATCGCGGGAGATGCCAGGATCCAACGGGTAGGCGGTCACGGTACGACGATCGCCTCCTAGTCGCGCAGCATTATTACGCTAGGCTGAGTCCCGACTCGCGCGATGTCGTTCGTCTGTCGTCTCGTCGCATCGTGCTCATCCCCGATCCGCGTGCCGTCCGTACCGTGAGTGATCATCCTAGAAATCTGTGTTTCTTTTGCATCGCATCACCAAGGGGATGACCCGAGGCTTCTACGAGGCCTAATTCTATTCGCCAATAATGCCGAATTCGAAGGACATTAGGTACGTTCTAACCGCGTGCTGCCTCTCTTAGATTTCAGCCAACGGCTGCGAACAAGCGTAGGATAATCAAGAATAAGAATGCTATTCGACCTTCTTTTTCTTTTTAGCAGCAGATGATCTCTGATATAGGTTAGTGCAAGTGGAAAGCACTTCAACAACGGACATCTAAATGTCAGGAGGTGTTCTCGCATAGCGCTGAGTGCTGCGGCCAGGCATTCTTAAACATGGCCACGTATCAAGTCGACTACCAGTGGTTAGTGTATTATAGTGTCAGATAGTTCGACACTTCTATCTTCTTTCGTAAGTTGTCAATCACAAGCTTATTAATTATTCCTTTTACAATTTATTGCAGGGCTTATTCCATAATGGATTCATCCAGGATATCCACTTTCCTAATATCAATTCTACTGATAGTTTATGGTAGTTTCCGATCTCTAAACATGGAACAAGAGGCGAGGGAAAGAGAAAAGGAGAAGGAACGTAGTAATTTATTGACTGGGATTACGAGTAATAGCAGTGCCGGTAACCCGGACGGCGCTAATGGAGGAAGAGTCCAGACTCTCGACACGATGCATGCTCTCTGTCTACCTCTTGGTGCTTCCATTTCTCTACTTGTCATGTTTTTCTTTTTTGACAGTATGCAGATGCTTCTTGCAATTTGTACAGCCAGTACGTTTGGTAACAAGTTTAATTTAGAAATAAGCTCTTATTGCAATAGCACAAATTTGATACAAAGTGCTTATCCATCGTCTAACGAAAATTATATTATTTTCTTCTTGCAGTTATAGCTACAGTTGCATTGGCATTTCTTTTATTGCCCATGTGTCAGTATATCATTAGACCATGTTCCGATGGTAACAAAATATCCTTCGGCGTCTGTGGGAGATTCACTGGTGCGGAATTACTCTCATTCTCACTTAGTGTGAGTATAGTATGCATCTGGGTCTTGACTGGACACTGGCTGCTGATGGATGCGATGGGTATGGGCCTGTGTGTGGCATTTATCGCATTTGTTCGATTACCTAGTCTCAAGGTATCCACGTTGTTATTAACCGGACTGCTAATTTATGATGTCTTCTGGGTTTTCTTTTCATCCTACATATTCAGCACAAATGTAATGGTTAAGGTGAGTCTTGCAAAGCTTATGTACAAAGACATTACAAAGAACATATGTTCTTTTTAAACAAATTTATAACTTGTTTTGTTGCAATATCTTTTCATGATGATGCATTGTAGATAAGAATAAGCTGAATTGCACAATGTATCTACATAATCTGTTTATAAAATTTACTTTGAGACACTATGATGTATATAATTTATATTTATTATTATCATGTAGGTAGCAACTAGGCCTGCAGATAATCCAGTAAGTCTTGTGGCGAGAAGATTACATTTAGGCGGCGTGGCAAGAGCCGCGCCGAAACTACCTTTACCTGGAAAACTGGTTTTTCCATCAATGCATCAAGCGGGACATTTCTCGATGTTAGGCCTCGGCGACGTGGTCATGCCGGGTCTCCTACTCTGTTTCGTCCTGCGATATGATGCATACAAAAAGACTCAGTTATTGCCCGGCGGTTGCGAAACCGGAGTACCGCCGCCGCGTCACTTCAGTCGAATTAGCTATTTTCATTGCTCCTTGATCGGTTATTTTCTTGGTCTACTTACCGCCACTGTAAGCTCTGAAGTGTTCAAAGCTGCGCAGCCTGCCTTATTGTACCTTGTGCCCTTCACTTTGTTGCCATTGCTTACGATGGCATATTTGAAGGTATTGTTATGTTTCCTATTTATATATTTTGTATCAATTTATTCTTAAAAGATTCTAAGAACATGTTTTGTATTAATAATAGAAATTATATCTTTAACAACATGTATTTTGTGATATATAAAGAACTATAAATATATATATCAGACACAAAATAAGATTGTGAATATTAATTATTTCAGGGAGATTTGCGTCGAATGTGGAGTGAACCATTCATATCTCAACAACCATCTAAACATATGGACGTTTGACAAGAGTCATGGGTCTCTGTATATTGTGTTGTATTGGAGGCAAAATTGTTGCATGAAATTCATCACCATATAACTTCACATTCTTATTTTCATCAATGTCATTTAATGTAAGTAATTTTTCTACATGTACGCATGTGCGCAGTACAGTCTCTCGCATTCTTTTTAAAGTCAATATGACATACAGAGAACGGTTCGGATCGAAAATCACAATACGATTATTTGCGATACAAGTGTAAAAATACATTATATACCGCATAAATAATTTAAATGTAACATAATGTCACGAATGTAACGTTAGCGTTGCAAGGAACTTTTTATCGAACAATAGAGAACGAAAGGGTCCTTGAGAATATTTCCAGAATGCCAAATGACATATATATTATCGGCATTCTTTCTGTGTCTTAACTTGATGTTGAGTATATGGATAGACATTGTGCACAATAGATAACACAACCGATAATTATTGTCATGAACAGCTAAGTAATAACTAAAGACTATCTACCATGTAGTTAATTTAACGAACAAAAAAAGATATTTACTTGTATTAGAATCATCATAGGAAAAGAAAACGTATTCTCGAAATATTTACTTTTAATCGAACAAAATATAGAAGACTAAATGCTATTCCCATGAAATTTAGTTACAAATGGCTGAACTATTCGTCGCAGAATATAATTTTGATTTACTATATTCAACCGCAATCGAATTACTTGCGAATGTGTAGCTATGAATAGGATAATTTATAAACTGTTTGAATATTTAGATACGAATCTAATACACATATACGTGTAGGTTGTGACTTTGTTTTAAAGTTGGTTTATAATGCGAGATTATAAAACTAAAAGTGATTGTATATATTTATTACCATTTTCGTAAATTTATAAGGGGGCACAAATTCTTGCGA
This sequence comes from Pogonomyrmex barbatus, assembly GCF_055798465.1. NCBI lineage: Eukaryota > Metazoa > Arthropoda > Insecta > Hymenoptera > Formicidae > Pogonomyrmex > Pogonomyrmex barbatus. The sequence goes on along the minus strand of NW_028297115.1, from coordinate 1,098,133 downwards.
TTGGCGGTAATCAATGGCACGCTTTTCGATACTGTATTTTGTTTTGCTATTTGTTTGTTGAATCTATATATTTCAAAATTATAATTTTTATTGTGTGTCATTATCAGTGTGTAAGTAGAATACGAAGTACGAAACTGTTGTTAAAGATAATTACAGACAGGTTTATTTAAAAAAAAAAGGCTTTTTAAATGAGCTCTTGCTATGGATAGGCTGTCAGAAAGACTTTATATGTTTATTTAAGGACAAGACTGAAGATAACATATATGAAAGCCAATTTATTAAGTGACTTTCTGAAAGATAAACGAGTTTTTCCATTCTACCATTCTCTTAGATCAATCTATAATATCGTAGAGCTTGATAAAAGAATAATATAATATATTCTAATATAATAAGATTATACTATACTGTATCTAAGAGAGGTAGAATTATAACTGCTTTCATATCGTCTCTTACTTTAAAATAGGTTAAAATTTATAAATCAATTAGATATTTGACAATTGCCCAAATAATTTTTTTTATATTATCGTACATAGATTATCATAGTAGATCATTAAGCTATACGTATCTACATCAGAATGACAGTTTATAATTTACGATTCGAGGATAAATATTATTCTATCGTCAAGTTTTTTTTTTTTTTTTTTTTTTTTTTAATATAATAGAGAAGATAAATTATATAAGTGTTCTGAACTAATGAATTTGTATATTAATATAGAAAAACAGAATTTCATCTTACAAAAAATAAGGCATTTTTAACATTATCGAATATCATCCATTAACTTTATAATAATTACGTTTTTAATATTATCTCATGCTTCATTTGTTTACCTGTCCATAGCACAAGCAATTTATTCTCCGTCGTTATCATATGTATCAACTGAATTATTCTTTTCTTTTCTTTTTTTTCTTTTTTTTTTTCTTTTTTTTTTTACATTTCATAATAATCACGTATAAAATAAGTAATAAAATATATTTTGATTACTTCCATTATTTTTTCGAAAAATTACAAAGATGCTTTTATAAAGTGGTTTATCCTGAACCAGTTTAGCGCTTATATATATTTTCTTAAAAAAGTAATTTTAAAGAGTGATTAATGCTCAAATCATCAATTTTTCTCTCTTTCATAACAGTATTTTTTTTCTCTTTTTTCCTAATCGAGTTACGTACACCACAACATGACATGTTTCCGTAATGTACATTTCGAATTTTTTTTCTCTTCCAATGTGTACATACGAATAATCTCAAGAGGCAAACTTCATAGTAAAATCTGCGTCATGTCTCTATAAAGAGATTTGCTTATTAAGCAAATAATCGAATGCAATGAATTTTGAATACGACGTAGTGTGTATCTCTACAAGAAAACGTTCAAGTTTTCGTACATAGATTAGTGCAATATAATTTATAATTTATACTGCAGCAGATATCACGTAATACTTTTGTTGTATTAAAGTAATTCCATTTCCCCATTTTGCTTACAACGACTCCTTCGATCAATGAGTGTTTTTGTACAAAGAAGTTAAGGCATAATATCATAGAAACCGTTCATAGTAAGATTCGCAGCTTAATTTATGGTAAAAATGAGAGATATGTAGTAATACTTTGATTTCCTTTTCTTACTATAAGTAAGAAACCACAATTTTCGCTGAACGTCCTGAACTCTAACAATTTATTTATTGACTAGCAAAATTATGTAAATTTTGCTAATCTAAGAAAATGTATATAAAATGAATATTTCAATTGTCATCTTTCAATTTTTCCATAAACTAAGTGACGCGGTAAGAAAAAAAGATACTATAGATTAGTGATACGACGTATGATAGTGACAGAATGATCAAGGAACAGGTTTAAATAAAAATCAAGAGTTAAACCGTATACACACAGATATTATTAAATGCTGGATATTATATAGGTAAAATATACTAAAGAGCACTCGCTTGTACTGTTGCAATTCTCGATTTGCATGTGTACAGCTATGTACATTTTTATATATAATAAAACCTGACCGTTTTCATATGGTCACGTTTGAAAAGTAAAGTTATTGATAACAAATCCACACAACAGTGTTCTTTTCTTATTAGTCACTCTCATTAAGGCTATCGCGTTTTAAACGGAAAAGTAGCACCTATTTTAAACCTGAGTATTTCTGCCACAAATTGCTTTACATTCCGACAGAAAATTATTTTTATTCGTTAATCTAGCTTTAACACATTTCCTTCCATTTAAAATAATCGATTATGTATATTTATATATTACAGGTTGTATTATTGTCTTGAATTCATACGTTAGTTTGTCCTATCGTCACATTGTCCAGATTCCTCTTTATACTCTCCAGATCCTTCATATCCGACACCGCACTTTCACACTTGTAGACTACCAAAGAGTGATAAAAGTGAACGGCGAAGGCGACGAATACTATAAGCACGGGAATGACTATCACGGTGCTGGCAGTAGCGGCAGTAAAGGAGTAATCCCAGAACTTTACCCAGCAAAGAATAGCCACCTCTACTAGAAACAGGAACAGTCCGAGTATCGTGGAAAATGCCCAGGCCAATTCGATGAAACCGCGCATTCTCTCATGTGGTGATTCCGTTATGAGACGCGAGACTTGAAGTTTACTTATGGCTTCGATATTGGGTAAAAGATACGTGCTGATCATCAATGCAAAGATGTGCACCGATACCAAGAAAGTAGTGCAGACAGCGAACATTACAAACAGCCATTCCGGTACCGCCGTTGGTTCATTTATCTGCAATTCCACCATCGCCACCTAAGGCCAGAAAAAAGAGTGAAATACAATTTGCTACAATCATCAGACAAACGTTAGAAGATATTTGCGTTAGATATATACCGCGAGAAGTGAGGCAAATTAAAGAAAGTGATATCTGCCTTATATAACCACAAATGTGCATGAAGATTATATAGAATTGTCGTCGACGTCAATTTAACCATTTTCAGGAAACGTTGTGTAACCCGCTCTGAGTTAGACATCTCCAAGAAAACAGTTCTCTATTTAAATGAGCCTCGAAAAATTGATTATAAGTGCTTAACTAAGTATTACTTGAAATATGATTCATTACTTGAAGTAACAAGAAAAGTTTTTTTTACTTATTCATGAATCGCCATTAAATAAATTTAATGGCCATATTAATTACACGAAATTATGATAAAATGAAGTTGGTAAAAAAATTTATCCAAAAATTTAAAAATTTTAAAAATGTTTGTATTAATCGCTTATAAATATAAGAAAACTTTTATTCTCTCTAATCTTAAATAAACGATGTATGTACTACTTGATACATATATTATATCAAAATTTGTAGATTACTAAATAATTAATATACGATTATATTTTTTTAAATGTTATATTTAGAACAGGCTTTATTTTTTTTTTCTCATATATCGTAAGGACATTTTTTTGATCGTAGATAGTATATAGACGTAGAATATTAACATCATGATTCAATGCATGCATAATATAATCTTGTTTTATAAATAAAAAGCATTTGCAGAAAAAATTACATTACAAGAACGCAGTAGCGATAATTGCAAAACGAGATTAAAGAGGTTTTCTTATAAATAACTTAACATTTTTTACATTTTTATTTGATTCTTTTCGTATTTATTTTCAATTTTATTTCTTAAAAATGTTTTTCTAAGATATTCCAATGACGTCGGATATTCTGATGATGTCTACGAAATTAACGAAATTAACACATGTATTTGACGATGACATGTATTTGACGATAATTAAGTGATTCGAGAAGATGATGTGATTAAGAAGGTTAAAAAGGAAAGGAAGTTGAAAAGAAGAAGCAAAAAATGGTAAAAAAAAAAAAAATATTCTGAAGGATATGAGGAAGGAAGATGTTTTAAATAACCTTTGCACGGCTGATTAAGTATGAAAAAACTTTTTTAAATATGAAAACTCACACAAAGAATCAATTATCTACAATATCTCAAAAATAGATAGTTCAATTAATTTTTTTGACAAAATATAAAACAGATATTCTCCTTTCATCTCTCTTGAATCACGATCAATTTAAGTTTTTCGAAAACTCATCGTTTATTATTATCGGGCAATAGAGTATACGTGGAAATTACTTGTTTTTTTTTTGTCATTGTCAAAAAGGAGAACCCTTGAATCCTGAATCACAGGTATATCGATATATATTACACGAATGTGTAATTATGTTTACCATTGCGAATCCACTGAGAAGCTCAGATGTGGTTGCAGTCGCTTTTAGTTTCGCTCTGCTCATGTGGAGCCTCCTCCACGACAGACCCTCAGGTCCATCGTGGTCATCAGTTTCACTCTGCGAGAATGATGCCGGTGGCGGTGGAATCTGCGAGCCTGGACATGTACAGCAACAGGTGTATGGCATATTGTTGCCTAAGACATTATTGGAATGTGGACTAGGGTACGGAAGACCGTTGATCGGTCTCATGTCTAAAGACACGTATCTATTGTTATTGTGCCTGTTTCTAGACGATAAGACCAACTCGCTTTGCACCGGGTACAATGTGCTTCTGGAGCTGTGCGTGGAGAAGCTCGACTCGCTCATCGGCTTCGGAATTTGCTTCGTCGGCAAATACAAGGACATCGGCCTGGGCCTCTGTCCACCGCAGGGAAGTCTCCAGCTCGACTGCGAGATATCGCTCTGCGTAGACTTGTTGAATCTACCACCTCTCGGATCCTCCCCCATGTCGCTGAGCGTGATATTCGCATTTAATCTCGCATGATCCGTTTTCTCCTGCTGGATGCAGTCAATGAGAGCGCTCATCTCTTGGAGAGAGATCTCCCCGCTCCCTCCGCACGATGATAGAGTTGCACAACGGAAAATCTATCCGCTCTACCTCCTCGAACGTTTATTTTGACGCATCATTCGGCACGTGTCACCTTCAACAAGAGACGCTGATCAATTCGGTCGGAATACTCAAAACACGCAGGTACGTCCAGATATATATTACACTGCACCGCAATCTTCCACTTATGCTGCTGGCACAAAGTTCTGTATGCGGTCGCGTAATTGGATTATAGATTGCCTCGATTGCCTCGACATCGATTGCCTGTAGCGGCGATTTATTTATCACACTGTATCACATCGGACGACTACGACGTCGTCGTGTGACACACGTTATTATCTCTCAAGTGGTCCCGCAGAAGCGAAACATCGCGCGCGGCGATCAAGCCATGCATGCGTGTCGTGTACGCGCACCGCGGAAGAAACGCGGAGCAATCGCGGACCACTGTGCCACCGGAGCTCCAACCGAAGACTGAAGGATCCGAAGGCCTAGCCAAAGTACGGACATGATGTACCTGGCTGAATCATAACAATAGTATTAATTACCTTCGAGCCATATCTGCAACATAATAACCGGCCGTGTGACCTCCCGGCGCGTGTCCATGTGCGATTGTGTAGCGGTGCACGATTCACCGCTCATCTTCACGTGCTCGTCAAGAAAGATACCTAATGTTGCGGCCAATGACGTTTGTTTTTCCTGCCTCCGGCGGGAACGACGATAAGGCGAACGAGCGAGGCGAAAGAAGTCCGCATCGAACAAAACATGTTGCGGAGTGCGAAACTCGTCCGCGGTGGCTCGGACGATTGTTCACGTGGCGGAAAGAAGAAAAATGCGACTACATAAAAATCCTTATCTCAACTTCTTCCTAATTACTCGAGTTCTCACACCGACGTCTGCGACGTCGAGACTCTTCTATGGATTACGGATTATCGCCACGCGGGACGCGGCGGCGCGTCGCGATATTACCACAAGAAAATCACAGTTCTCTTCAGTAAAGGTGTACGTAAAGGCGCGTAATAAATGGCGGTAATATTATTTATGGAGAAGCCTGCATTATGACAGGCGGGAATTAATCACCTGTATGCCACGTATCGCGTATATGTATGTGTATTTACACGTAATCGTTGGAATATGCGGAGACTCGGCGGACATTTGTCAGACTACGTAAGGCGATTTAGTAGTTACTTTTTTTTTTGCAAGAGGGGAAATTACCGAGCTTCGAATAAAAAAAAAACTCGCGGTTATGATTTCCCCAAGATGATTTTGTATTCAAGTAGTGTCCCGTCGTCCTATACACTTTTTATCGCGATTTAACGCGGAATATTTTGATGATTTGATCGTGCGCTTCTACGTTGTAATGCGTGCGACACGCAAGAGAAATATTCATTTGAATCAAAATATCAATTTGAATGATGGATAATTTTGCATACCAGATACCGGATCGTTTTCTGATGACTCGAAATCTTAATTTTGATAAGGGATTCGTCGACGAGTCTGAAATTCGAGTCTTTTTAGCAAAGACTGTGTGAAAAATGATATCTATATGTTATTACATTGTTAGCTTTTAGATATTCTTAGACTTAAGTAAAAATTTTATCAAAGAAAATCCAAATAATTGATAAATCTTATTTATTTTTTTTTTTTATATACAATACATTTTATATTTAGTATTCAGCTCTTAATTCTTTTAATAGAACATTCAATATCAATAATGGAAGATAAGATTTCTTTTCCTCAATCACTGATATGGATTACTTTGTGGAACTGGATATAATTAGATACTAGAACTGAAGACTTGCCCTTGAATATTTTAATATTTTTATTAAGTTTGAAACATCCTGTATGTATATTATACTCGTTCTGAGATCCATATATTTTCAGTTGGAAGCAGTAAGATTATTAAGTAAGTTAATGAAATGAAAAATTATAATAACATTCCTTATTGTTTATTAATCATAATAAATTATAAACCAGGAAAAATCAGACAAATAGTCGGACTACGTTGGTGATATAATGCGTACTTGCGGAAGTATATAACACATTTTCTTGGTAATACTAATATATGAGGATCGTTGCAGATAACAGAGACGAGACATCACAATGCAACAGTGTTTGTGTGAATAATTTTATTACGGCTTGCCGGCATTCTGCAAAGCTGAACTAACATGTCCTGCGAAGAGAAAGGTTTTTCGATTCTCCGCCTTTCACGCATCGGTCTTTTGCAATCAAACTGGTTTTAGCGTAGCGATTAACAAAAATGCAATTCGCTGTAAACTACGTATATTCTTGTGTCATGGTAATACGATGTTTACATTTTGATATGCTTGGAAATGGCATCTGTTTACATCTATTTGTTGCTTAATTAAAAAAGTTTCGGAGTTGCCAGTGATTTCGAAGCCTATTTATATAAATATCTTTTTTTTTTTTTTTTTTTTTTTAATATCGAAATTTTTATGTTAACAAAATCTCGTCATTTGTGCGTACACAAAAATTTTTGATAATATAAAATCCAAACTATTGGAGAAGCCGAAGAACAACAAGTTATGTAATCTGCGTATGTCTTCTTCGTGTGTATAAAAGTTACGTGGCTATTTGCGTGACAAAAATGCTGACAAAATCCTGCGACATACGCGTGACAAGATCCCAGCACGAGACGTAGAATTGAATGGTCTGTTATATCAATACTTTATATATAAAAAAAATATTGATGTTCCTTTATAAATGAAAAATACTTTAAAAATATTGAAACTTTTAACTCTGTGATAATGACTACTCTACTTACTTTATGATAATTAATTTATTAAGTTAGTATTTATCAAAATATGCGTAATATATCGCAATCATAACGTCATAAACGAATAGAAATAGAAATATATGATAATCTTAATGTACAAAGAAATCAATATACATTAATATATAGAGACATTTACAATGCAAAATCCGAAACTTATTATACGAATTGTACATATGTTACAAAAGTTTTGACCTCGTCTTACGTAACAATATATGAGTGTTATATGATTTTTTATGTAACATTTAAATAATCACTCATATTATTAAGCACTATTGTTATCGCTATATTCGAAGTATTTTTGTTAGTGTTTGATATGAGATAATCAAAAAAATTGAAAGAGCTATTGTCATTAGATCAGATATGATCAACGCCATATTATAATAAAACTGAAGTATTTTTCCATCAATTGTCAATAATAATCACATGTGCAACATCTTTTTTCATTGTATTGAAAGATACGTATACTTGTGAAATCTGAGATATTTATCATAAAAAAAAGTTTTTTTACAATTTTAATATCGATATTAAGTAGTAGCGATACTAAGAAAAAATTTCAAATTTCAACACAAGTTGTTTTTCAGAGATAAATTTAAGTATTTAAAACATTTAAAAATATATGATAAAAACATTTAAAAATATATGATAAAATATAAATATAACAGATGTCGATTTTATCTTTCAAAACTATAAACATTTACGCTTTCTGTTGAAAAATAAAATTTTAACGAAAAATATAAACGTGTAGGCCTAAATTGAAGGGAGAAAAATTTTTTAGAATTCTAAAATAGGAGAAATGTTTAATTTTAAATGCATTTTTAAATAGAAACGATGCGACGCTGATATAATTGATTTCATCTTGCAAATCTACAAATATTCTCGCTTTTTTTTACGACAAGTCAAATTCAAATGCATTGCATGCGTAAGACTAAAAAAAAAACAAGAGAAATCTTCCGAAATTTTAAAATAGAAAAAAAAACGTTCCATTTTGATATCAATTTTAAAATAGAAGCGATGCGATATAGTCGATTCACTCGTATTATTTTCCATATTACCCCTACTCACAGCTACTTCCCCTCTTGCGTTTTCCGTGTTTCTCCTATTATTCGTCAGTTTACACGTGACCGCGCATGCGTAGAATGAAAATGTCGCGATGAGCATGAATCGTTCGTCGGAATTAAGCGTGTGCACAACTATGTAATTTCTATTCTGCGCATGCGTGATCATGCGGCGATCGCAATGTTGTGCGAGGGTGAAGCGCGGGGAAAGGGGAAACGGTTAAGAATAGAATGCGAAATGTACGAAGAAAGTCGAACAGACTGTGGACTCGGCTGTATAAACATTGCGTTATTGTGGAACAAGTTTGGACAGTGGAATTCAAAAATTATCGCAAATTTTCTGGGAGAGAGACGCGTCGCGGTGTGTCATTCATGACGCTATCACGCAGTGAAACGGGAAACGATCGCTAAACCACCACGGCAGCAGAAAATACAGTGGAACAGAACAGGATTGTGAGACACGCCTGATTGAGCGACGCTCGCCTGTGATCAGAAACAGGTTAGCGTCCAACCAAATATCACCTCAATCCTGTGTTTATCTTCGAGTCTCATAAATAGAGAGGAGTCATCACGTCGAATACGTTCCCGAAGATAGCCGAACGATACTCTGGATCCCCAAAAGCCATTTCCAAAAGAAAAGTCAAACACATCCCAAATGACAGTAAGTAAACTAACAGGAGTGATCGAATTACATAACGAATAATCACCTGCTTTACATCAGATTAGTATAGGCGAGTCTTAATTCATCGATTAATAACTCGCATTGTGCGCAAATGCAACTTTGCTCTATAAAAACAGCATTTGCGCATTACGCGATTAATCAATCGATGAATTAAAAGAACTCGTCTTATATATCAAAAGCTATTGTACACGAATTATTTAAAAATTTATACAAACATTTTAAACGTTTATCACGATTATTATTTCACGATTAAATGTTCATTTCTTCAATGTAGATTAATATTAATCTTAGTTTAATTTACTCTGTTTTTTTTTTAATTTATAAAATTAAAAAAAGGTAAGCTAAATCAAGATTAAAGTTAATCTGTATTGATAAAAGTAAAGATAAAATAGACTTAACAGTACTGCCGTGTTATTTAACAGAATATGCATTATTTTATTAGATTATTATTTTAATTATTTTATTATATCATTGCACTTATATATTTTATATGCAGTTTTTTGATGTATAGTAATCTAATATAATTCCAGCGATCAAATTTATACATTTTGCTAAAAATGTAATATTATCGATATTAAGATATTTCAAAAGAATTTTATTATTTTTTTCTTTATATATTTGTTTTTCAGAATACAATGGGTGGAACTCACTTATGTACACCACAGTCCATTTTTCAACAAATGATGAATCAACAGAATCCACAGCAACAGGTTGGACCCTGGATGCAAATACCACAAGTGCCACCGATAACTATGCCATGGAGTGTACCAGCGTTGCAACAGTCGGAATTAGTTAGGTTTACTGGAGAGACCAGTTCTGGACCAATACTCCATCAGAAAAGAAAGCTGGAAGCACCTGATGTTGTAGATATGTAAGTACTTGATTGCTTTATATATATATATATATATATATATATATATATATATATAAATAATCTATGCAACAACATAACAATGATGTTTATTTCAAATAGGCGTCAAACGAAGCAGTTCATAACAGAGGAAAAGATAACTGCACATTTCAAAGATCTGCACATTAGTTCTAATCATGAATCTGAGAACTCAGTACCATCAACTTCCACTGCTCACATATCAACTTCCTGTCATAAGCAATTGGATATGGATCTGGATGTTGATGCGACAAACGCAATACATAATGAGCAAAGAAGTGACTTACATCCGAGATTGGTTCTTTCAGAAGAACTCAAGCGAATGCAAGACGAACCTATTCTACCAACAACTCTTATATCTAAATTGTATGAATTATTTATTAATTATATAATTTGATAAAAATACAATATTTTGTATTTATAAGAAAGAATAAAAAAAGATAAGTATATATTTTACTATGAAATTAAAGCTGGCTTATTTTTTTTCTTTATTTTAGAGAGAGACCTTCTATGGCTCTGGTTCTTTGGGAACCACCAAATAGGCATCTTCGCATACTTCCAACGAGAGATACTCCAACGCCAATTCCAAATACATCCGACAATAATAATAACAACAATAATAACGATACTATTCCAGATCTAAATAATGTATTATCCAATACTACATCAACATTCGAGCCAATGGAATTATGAGAATCTCTGGTTAGTACAGTACGTTTTATCTACACATCCATTTAAAATGAAAGAATATAAATATTGTATTCTGAATTGGAAAAAAGTTTCAATAATCTGCAAGATAACATACACACAAGTAGAATAAGGGATGAAACATGCTTAGCGATTTCTTCTATTGTATAATAATAATTTGAGTGATACACATGCAAATTTGACACATGCCTTTGATATATTATTTTTATTCAATAATTATAAAATATCATTTCATTGTACTTTGTCATGAGCTATTTAAAAATAGTATCTTTCTTATATTGTATGTATTCTTTATCGTGTGTTGTTTTCTTATAATTTCTTATTTATATATTATTTCTGTAATAAGAGTGAAGGAAATTATTGTTACAAAGAAAAATAAGATATATAATTATTATATTTACTGAAATAATGGTTAAACTCCTGAATTTTTAATTCTATACATTTTATAATAAAACAATATTAGAAAGTTATGATAAAATTGATTTTGTCTATTCTGAGATTACTGAAATTAAGCATCTTTTTTATTAAAGATATTTCCTTAATCTTTAGTCTTATTCTAATGTTATAAATATAGAATAAAACACATTCTTTTTTTTTTCATAATCGTGAAAAAAATAATTAATCTAATAAATTAATCTTAATTTAGAGAAAAATTGGCAATTTTCAGAAGTTCTTAGGATAGAAAAAATTAATTATATATCATAATTTTTCAGTATATATTTTGCATGTAATGCTGAAAGAGAGAGAAAAAGGGAAAGAGAAAGTAAAGCGAGTAAAAGTTGGTTATTAAAATACGAGATAATGATGATATAATGAGCGTTTATTGTGAATAATTGGGTATATCTATGTATTAGTTTTGCATTAAAATACAATGATGAAATAATGAAAATGGATTTTTAATTTTTTTTTCCAATACTAGAAATAAGCTTACAATTTCATTACTAATGATTTTATTTACTGAACTTTATAAATAAATTCCAAATATATTTTTTTATAAATTTTTTTTAATTTTAGGGAGTATGCTTATATTATACAGGATATCTCTAAAGTCTGGTCCAGGTCCTATAATCTTCATTGTTTTTGAACAGCAATTATGCGTTTTTAATTGATTCATCTCTATGCATGAAAGTATTAAATATTGCATTAACCTAATGTGACCGATGTTTTTTTAAATGGAATCCCCCATGTTTTATTGCATATTCTTGTAGCTCTCGAGAGCTTTTTAAAACGCTATAATAAAATATTTTTTCATTAAGTATTTTCTGAGTTGTGAGATTTGAATTTGACATATAATTTGATATAAAATATCTCATGAACTATTTATTTCTTAGCAATTATATTTTAATACTCTCATGCAGAATAATGAGGTGAATCAATTGGTGTAAAAAAAAAAAACACATAACTACTGTTCAGAAACGATGAAGATTTACAATATGCAATGTATGATGTATCCTATAACTTTTATCTGAAATATTTTTTTCATATCTAAAACCATTTCCGAGATACAGAGTCCGGATAAGACTTTAGAGACACTCTGTATAACTAATTAGCTCTTTAAATTAACTTTTTGTGAATTCCACTATGCATTCGAATGCATTCAACAGATATGACATCCCATTTTTAAATATATAATTTAATTTGTGATTAATTGTATTTAATAAATCTATTTTTAATCAATATGAATAAAAATATATCTGAAAGATATATTTATAGTAGCACGGTCCATGTATCGTATTTCTTAAAATGTGAGAACATTCAAAATATAAAGTTGTAAAGACGATTAATCGACAAAAATATAAGAATATTTTTATTTACATTTTTAGAATTTAATTTCATATTAATTTTATATCTTAATTTTATATCTTATATTAATGATGATTTTATTCTGCAGATATGAAGACTAAATTACCTATAGATTTTTCGACTTTAAATATACTTTTGAACTAAGGCTATATATTAATATATATGATTAATATTTGAATTATTCGAATTAATTATTATTTAATTATTTAAATCTAGATACTCAAAATACTTGAATGATCCGAATTATTCAAATCTAAATATTCAAAATACTCAAATAATTCGAATTATCCGATTTATACGAATATTGGCAAATGCAGATCGTATCTATTATAATTTAAACTTAATAAAAATATGCATATACATGTATATATTGTATGTACAATTGTATATATATATATATATATACACAATTATTTATATATATATATATATATAAATAATTTTATATAAATATATATATAAATAATTTTATATATTTATTTTATATATTATATTAAATTTATATATAAAATTATATATACTATGTAATATATGTGTATGTATGTACACATACAGACACACACACACACACACACACACACACACACACACACACACACACACACACACACACACACACACACACACATACAGTAGATATAATTTAAGTTAAATGTATACTACAGACTTTCATTTATTTCACTGTTAGATGGCTCATCTATTAAAAGTTTTCTTTAGCTTTTATCAAATCTCCATTAATTGCCAATATAACTTTGTCACTATCTAACATTGTGATATGATTACCTTCAACGTAATGCACTTCTACTTTATCTCGCGTGATCTGAAAAGTTTTTGATATTACGTTATTAGATATCGATTATAAAAAATTAAAACTGCGAATATATAAACAAAATATATAGAAGAGATACGATACTTTGTGTAAACCATAATCCTCTTCGACTTCGTGAACAGATGATAGCGTGGGTTTTAAAAGTATTATGGAGGCTCGTATCTTTTCCAAGGATGACGTGTCGTATTTTTTAAGAGCAAGGATACGTTTATAAATAGTTGTACACAACATTTTTTGATTCTCGACAGAAAGCGCGACATCATTGGAAAGAATATGTGAGATAAAAACATCCAATTTTTCTTCCCAAGTAATGCATTTTTCAAGATCTAAAAGCAACTACAAAAAGAAAATAAATGAGATGTTACACAGGAGGATCAGGAAACAAAAAGATATTTTACCGGCTGAGTGAAATTTACCTTTCCGCTCAAGGCTGATTGTGCAATATCCATGATGCTGAGCAAGATATTATTTTGAAGTTCGTTCTCTGTAGTAGAAGGGATAAATTGTTCTATCATTGCTTTCATTTGTTCAAAAGCACCATCAATCAATACTAATCGGCCATCCAAGCCACGTTTTTCCAATCGTCTCGCTAACTCGATGGCGATTAACGAGCCATACGAATATCCGACTAGAATGAAACTCCCTTGGTTTTTCACCTTTGGTAAAATGTACTAAAAATCCCAATGAAATATATATTAGATCGCGCGAGAACATTTCTTAGTTTCTTATTTAGACGAGAACGTTTGTTAAAAGAAGTATGAATATCTCATTTTATTTATCACACATTCGGCCATGTGTACTTACTGGTAAAAGATAATCGGCATACTCCGGTATAGACGCAAGAGTAGATCCGATATTTAATATTCCATATTGCAAAGCCGTTGCGATAGATCTAATTTTCGGTGCCAGTGAATTAAATACCTGACCACAGCCCTGTATACCGGGCAAAAGAAACACTTCGACTTTACGCGAGTTTATCATAGTTTTTAATTGCATACAGACTTCAGAAGTCAGATCTTCGTTACGCAAAACTCGAATTAACAGTTGCATTCCGGATATTTCGACCGTCTGTTTCTCGGTTTCTCGAGTCTGTGCGTTGTCCTGTTCCATATTCTTAACGCGCATCTCCGCTAATTTGGCAAAGTTGAGATTGCGGATATCCTGTGCGGTGAGGAAGATATCGTATTCGCGTTCTAGGGTTTGTTTAATTTCTATAGTCATCATCGAGTCCATGCCAAGTTCAACCAACGATGCTTGCTGAGACACAATCTTCAAATTTTTGAAACCTGCGAAAGCAGCAAAAAATTGTAATTGAACTTTCCCTCTGATTTTCTTCTATGAGATAATCTTGTTGTATAAAATAACTAAGTCCTACCCATTATATCCGCTACGGTCTTGACAACGAGCTTATTATCATGCGTATTTACATGTTTCTCAGCCACTATCATGCTAGCTACCACCGGGCGATCTTGCAATAAAAAGTCCTCCAGTTTCTCAAGACAGGAAGATATCTTTTGCTGCAGACTACCAATAACAACGATTTCCTTGTTGCTATCTTGCCAGTTGGCAAGTATGCCAACTTCACCTATCACGCCCCATTGAATAGCCAGTCCTGGTAAACCGTCCATCACTCTGCATTCGCAAATTCTCTCCATCACCGAGTTAGCCATACCGTAATTCGTTTGTCCGGCATTTCCTCGACCACAAACGATCGAAGAGAAGACTACGAATTGCCGAAGTTGCGGGCACAATTTTCTGGATAATTCATCCAACGTCTTCGTGGCCCAAGCTTTAGCTCTGAGAGACTCCCCGAACGACTCCGCCGTTTGGTTTTTGCAGATGCTATCCTTCAGCTCCCCGGCAAGATTGAAGATAGCTTCCACCGGGCCTTGCTGCTCCGCGGATTTCAGTATAAACTCGCAATCGTCGCGGTTCGAAGCGTCGGAGCCCGCGACAATAAGTACGTTCACACCATAAGATCTCCACAGTTCGACCTTCATGCGCTGATAACCGTTCTTTATTCCTGTTCTTGACGTCAACACCACGTTTCTAGCGCCTCGGAGTATCAACCAATCTGCTAGTTCTAATCCAAAACCACCCAATCCGCCCAAAATGAGATAGGTTTTTTTATTATCGCAGTAATATCGAGGATGCGCGAGAATTTTTCCAAAGTTCTTCTCATCGGAAATTTTCAAAATTACCTATGAAAAATATATAACACAAGGAGAATCTTGTGATTAGCAGCAAAAATAAAAAATTCAGAAATATTCAAAATATCACTACATTTAACTGTGTACATAAGGTGATTGGCGATTAGCCAAAATATTTTCTGTTATACAAAAAGGAGCACTTAAAATAAAGATTACTTAAGTAGGTAAAATAAAAAAAAATACTTAAATAAAGATTTATAAAAATTATACATGTTTTGATTGTGTTTTATTGTAACTGTATATTTTAAGTATTGATAGCATTCATGACGAGATTATGTACCATTGAAAATTTTCCTTACCTTGCCTATATGTTTTCCAGCCGTCATATATTTGAAAGCCATCTCTAATTCGTTTTTGTCGAAGATTTTTCTAACAAGCGGTTTAATAGCTCCATTCTTAAGGCCCTCGGCTACCATGTTATGCAGTTGTACCTTATCTTTGACATTTGTAGAACTAATTAAATTATCGATAAAAATTCCGTGAAAGCTAGTTTCTTTCAAAAAGATCATCATTCCTAAGGAATTGTTTGCGGTGAGATCATGTTTGCCGATTTCTAGAAAACGACCACCGTGCGCCAAACAACGAACCGATGCTTGAAGTTTCTCCTCGGCCAATGAGTTCAAGACAATATCTACCCCGACACCGTTTGTTCGTTGAAGTATCATCTGCTCGAAGCTAGTGTTGCGTGAATTACCGATATGATCGTCCGGAATCGATGGGAACATCTTTCGAATAAATTCACGTTTTTCAGGCGTTCCTACGGTGGTGAACACCTCGCAGCCTTCATTAAGAGCGAGATGTATCGCTGCCTGACCGATACCGCCAGTGCCGGAATGAATGAGCACTTTATCACCCTTCTTCATCCGACCGTTATTATATAACGCAATATAGCATGTTGAATATACACATGGCACAGTAGCCGCGTCTTCCAATGACCAATTATCCGGCACTTCCCAACACAAATTTCTGTCAGGTACGATAACATTTGATATGCCTCTGAAAGTATAAACATACCGTTCGTAGAGAAAAATTCTAGAAAAGTGCGTCTAAAATGTTTAATATTTAAAAAAATGTCATATCAATTAACAATAATTAATACTTTTTTGAAAAATTTTATGCACATCGAAGATGTTATATATATAGATGTATTGATAAACTTTAAAAAATATATTTACTTATATATTATAAAAAAACATACTATATTATAAAAAAATATACTTTTATATTACCATGTTACATATAATAATATCTCTCTTTCTAAATGATGATAATAAAATATTTATTTACTATATAACTTTGCAAATATAAATATAATAATAATATTACTTATTGCTGCACAGTCCCATCACACGATGGCCAGTTGTATCGATACCAACAAATTCCATGCCGAGGAATGAGTTTTCGAATCGAGTAATCTTCATAGTATTTTCAAAAAGAAGTTTTCCTGTGGCGATCATGATGTCTTTAAAATTGAGAGAAGCATATACTATGTAGACTATATCTTTTTCATTCTCAGGATGTATAGGGCCTTCAATCCAACGAAGCGAACTTATGTCACCATGTATCTATTTTTTCATGAATAGATATTATACGAAAATAGAATAATTATAATATAAAATGAATACAAAACAATATAGAGTACCATTTTTGACAGCAACATAGAAATCATGTTGTCATGGAGTTTTAAAAAAATACATCAGATAAAAATTATGGGGGAGATGATTATATGATTATAATATTGATTCATTCGCGTACAAAACTGTCGATATTTTTTTTACAGTCGCATACATTTTTTTAAATGGAATCATATATCTTCTGTTAAGTAAAATGATTTCCTCCTGTCATTTTGGATATAAAAATATATTCAGATAAAATTATTAGGAAGTCAATATTTGCAAGATATTTCATACTTTACTCTAACTTATTCTAACATAATATGTAAAATATTATAAAATATAAAAGTATAAAATAAAAAAGTATAAAATAATAAGACCAATAAGTATAGAGAAATCATATAGTCGTTCTTAAGAAAGAATGTACTTACATTGTGTTACTTGCATAATTTTTTTAAATCAATTATATATCTTTTTCATCATCAATTGATTTGTATCATATATGCATAAAAAATAAATAGCTTTAGAAATATTTTATACTCTAACCTAGAATAAAGTATAAAATATTCTATTATATATTATTGATTTCTTATAGCTGTGCCTTAATATTTTTATATTTTAATATTTTTATAAAATAACTAGAAGAATCATATTACGTAACGAACATAATATATAATTCTATTTAAAAAAATGGCGATCATAAAAAAATATCGACAATGGCTTCATCTTTAAATGAATCAATATCATGTGGCTCTCTCAAAACTATATTTTTGTGTGATAAATTTTTTTCTGAAACTTTACGATTTTCAGATGACCATCAAAAATAAAACAGAACTTTCTTTATATGTCTTTAAAATGTATATTTAGTCAAATATTGCTGTCGAATATATTTTTTTATTTCATATATATTCATATATAAGTTTATATATCCATATATTTGAATTTTTTGTATATGTAAAAAATTCATTTCAAACTTTGGTCAAATAAATTTAAAAATATCTTTTATATATGTGTATGCATGCGTAGAAAAGTCTAGCAATTTTACACGAAACGCACACATAAGCACATGCAAACATATTTATATTTAGAACTATAGCATATTTTCTTATATATTGTTATATACCATTTGTGTAACATATCCATGATCGACAAGTTTCAACTGTGGACTTGGCAATGGTTGATGTCTATAAGTTCCCCATACTTTTCCTGGTCTTAATACATTGATCGGCAAATTCAACTGAAGTTGCTCCAAATACAATGAGTCCTGCAGGGAAAACTTGGGAGCATCGATATCTTGTATCATAACACTTCTAATAATTTCTCCACCTGGTTCCTTTCTTAAACAATTCACGAAGCCTAGCAAACCACTTTCTAAGTCTCCCTCACTGACAAGTATTATTCTCATGTCGGTAGTTTCATATTCTACATCCATGATTGAATTCAATTTTTCGAGCCAAGTGAATTCATTGTTATTAATGTAGATAATTTCCGTTTTCCTGATTGGTTGCTCTTTTTTCTTTAAAAGTATAATATTCTCTTCGCCAATATTCTTCTCTAGAATCACATCTAACTCGTATTTCGAAAATGTTGGAAGATTTTCAAGCCCAGATATTTCTCGTGTTAGTATAAAACCACCCTTTCTTAGTTTCGGTAGAATCTGCTCCAAATGGCCTCTTTTATTTCGCGTTAACAGTCCGATACCAATAACGAGCAAAACATTATCTTCGTCGAACAGTTTATTTTTCGTGAAAATTACGTTCGATAATGAGCTGTCATTAAAATGATGTGGAGCAGACAGATGTACGTTCGCTTGAATTAATGGCAAATCATCTAAAATCTTAGTAAGCATAGGTGACGCCAATTTATCTACTGTCACATTGTCGCAAACATCGATCAACTCTACGATTTTCACATAAACGGCTTGATGACATTCCAGGGCGATATGAATGGACAATCTGATCGCCTCATTCAGGGATACTCGCGCTTGATCACGATGTGCCACGAATTTATATTCTTCCAGGACTGGATCATTGGTTGACAGCCGGCGAGGTATGGCCGTAAGTCTAACATCACAAATTTCGATTCCGCCTGATATTACGGTCTTCCATTCTTCATATAGATGTACAGGGAATTCTGTAATAACAAAACACTAGTGCTTGCAAAGCGTTTACATATATGTAATATCATTTAGTCTAAATTTAATTGTAATTAACGTCCTATAAGCCATACAAGCAAACTTTGTGACAAATATTCTCAAACTTGAGGAATAAGAAAAACTCACGTCTACCTTTTACATTAAACTTCTGGATTTCCTGCTGATGAAGCTTGGTATCGATGACAATTTTTCGTATTTTCGTAGGCACATAAAGATTTCTCGTATCCATTCTAAGAATCAGCATCTGCATCATACTGTCGAGGAATGTTACCCAATTACCGGTCCAAGCAATATGTCCCTTCTTTTTTGAGATGGATGCGCTTTTTAAGGACCGGAACGGGCCTAAATATTCGTAACCGCGTAATTTTAACTCTTTGTAAATGTCTTGAGTATTCATTACTTCTTCTTCACAGTTATCTTTTGGTAAAAGCGTAACGGGTATCTTTTCTTGCACGGGATTCTTTATGACTCGAATGATTCCAGTTACAACCGGAGTATTATCTTCCGACACTTCAAATCTTCCAGTGCCTACAGAAAAATTATTATTGTAAGAAATTAAAATATTGAAATTGACATAACACACAAATCCATAACAGAAAAATTATTATGAAAAAGTGTTATATTGAATGTACTTTCATTCATCTTAAAATATAAAAAAAAAATTATTTTAATTTTTAAATTAAGAAAGTCGCAGGGTGTATCAAATGTGACGCAGGTGTGAGTATTCACATGAATTCTTCGCGGAACCACGGATGGATAACGCGAACCACGAAAGCTTTTACAGAATTCAGATGAAAGGAATATAAAGACAATCCGCGATTTGTTGTTCTCTATATTGCAGTAGTTTATCAGAATTAATTCCTAAATACTTTACTGTGCTTACGCGGAATGCGCTATTCTAATACTTTGACATGTAATTATTAAAATTTAAATCCTTTGGATTTATTTTATAACTGATACATAATATTTCATGCTTTTATAATGAAACTTGTTTATGAAATTAAAATTTGTTTATTTTAAATAACAGTCAAAACTATAGGCAAAATAATATGAAATATAAAATGTAACCTAATAATTCAAAAGAGAAATGATAATAATTCTAAAAAAAAAAAGAAAAAAGTGACAACGTCACACGGTGTTCCCAAGCGGTCACCCATCCAAGTACTAACCGTGCCCAACGCTGCTTAACTTCAGTGATCGGACGAGAACTGGTGCTTTCAGCGTGGTATGGACGTTGTCGAATATAGTTGATATACGAACTATTCAAGTGTTTTGACATATAATTATTAAAATTTATCTTATAACCGATACATAATATTTCATGCTTTTCTAATGAAGATCTGTTTATTTTAAATAAAAGTTTTTTAAATAAAAGATCTGTTTATTTTAAGTAAAAGTCGAAATACTTATAGGCAAAGTAATATTTGTGAAATATAAAATATAATCAAACAATTTTCTAATAATTCAAAAGAGATCTTTCCAATAATAATGGCTTCATTTGTATCAATTATTTAATATGCATAACAATTAATAGACATATTAAACAATCGATATAAACTAAACGTTAGTATCCCAGATCTTAGATGGTACTAAGTCATCTAAAAAATGAAAAGATTTCTAAATTTCTAAAAATAATTTTAATTAATAATTATAGTGTCAAAACAATGTTTAATTTACTTTTATTTTCGAACTTCCTATTTGCGTAATATCAGTTTGGGAACTTGTCTTCACAAAATCATTTCAATCATTAGAAACGACTGAAATAATTTCAAGATGCTGCATTGTATTTTATCCTTACGAGAAATAAAAACCACACAAGGCCGTTATCTTTATTTAACAGCGATGTAGCATATTACTCGCGGATGAGCGAAAGATCTTATTTTTTCGATAAAACGAAAAGATATCTATTAATGGACTTCTCGCTTTGTCGAAAGGAAAACTATAAAAGATAATGAAACGATGTTTTTTTTTTGTCTTTTTAATAAAATAAAAAAATATTTTACTGAAAGATATCCTACTTATTTCAATTGTCTTTAGAATGTCTTTAAGATACTGTATACATTTACTTTTTATTCGGAATAATAAACACATCAAGTGACAATATGTTAGCCAACATGTTGACTAGTATGATTGACTTTATTAGACTCAATCCTATATTGCAATGAAGATCTGTGAGATATACTGAAATCATCGTGAATATACGAAACATATCTCAATTTTCTTAAAATATCATCAGTATATTACAATGAGTAAATTATACAAACATTTCTACGTATAAGATAATGAGGAAATATCTTGGAAATATATGGGAGTATTTTTATAATGTAATATTGGCACTTGATGTATTTCATCATCACAATACTCCATATACTTTGATACGAAGAGAAACAAAAATATACCTTTCTGAACCATCACTGTTAATTGGATTTCACCTTCTTTCGGTATAGGAGTAGCACGCAAAAAGGTAACATTCTCAAAAATGATAGACAGCTCTGTAAACATTTCCATATGCAGCAAGCCCATACTTTCCCAGACCATAGCAAGATATCCCGTGGCAGGTATTAAGATTTTTCCATCGATAACATGACCACTCATATATTCAATGTCTTTATCTGCTATCGACAGAGTAAATGTTCTTTCTCCGGACGTGATTTTCTTTTGCGTTTTGTATGACATTACATACCAATCGTCAGAGTGTTCCCATCTTCAAAAAGTACAAATTATTTCGTTTTTATTATCCGAATCTCTCAATAAAGCACAGTAAGATTTGTGAAATAATTTTTGGGCAATTTCTCCTTATTTTCTTGTTAGACACTCCATGAAGAGTGATCAAATAATGATTTAAAGTTTTTATTCGCAGAGCAAAAGTTTCACTTGATTCGTTTTAAATAACTGCATTTGGATGACTCATATATATTTAAATGAATAATTTGTGTTTTATCAAATTTAGATAACAATAAGCTAATTTGGCTGATTATTATCTATACATATATATTTAACTAAATAATTTATATATAGCGGCAAGCCTACCTAACGGAAGGTGAAATCATCGGAGTACCGCGACTAACTGGATACTCGATTGGTGGATAGAGACTAGCGATATTCGGTTGTAGTCCCATGTTGTACAGTTTGCCAATAGCTTGGAGAACAACTTCGGAGTTATCTCTGTGACCACGCTGAGTGAGCGCGATGTTAGTAACTCCCGGACCAAGAGACTTTCTCATAATGGCCTGAAGAAGACTATGTGGTGCAATTTCAATGGTTATAGCATCCTTCGGGATCATACGCGCGGTTTCCTCAAACAGTACGGGATTCAGGAAATTGTTAGTATGGTATTCAGCAGACGATAATTTGGCGGATGCGGTGGACCATTTGTTGTATGGCACGGACGTGCTCACCCATTTTCGACTGCGCGGCTTCGGTTCAGGAATCACCTCGTTTAAGTAAACCAGAAGTTTCGACCCGATAGGTGTGATGTAACGACTGTGATAAGCTATATTACCGCATGGCACCTCCATCGCAAAGATTTTCTTAGCCTGATCAAATATATACAGTTAAAACAAATATTTTAATAAAAAAACAATTTAGATTTTATTCAGCAATACATGATTAAAAACCAGCATAAAAATCATTGAAAATTTTACATACAAAAGTGTTGTTTTATTTTAATATGCTGAAAATATTTTTAGCGCCTACATTATTGAAATATTGTTTTTAAATCTATATAAATCGATTTCTAAATTTTAGAATTTTTTAGTATTTTTTATAAAAATAAATAGTATATTATAAGAACCTGTAGTTGAGCGACAAAATTTTTCATAGATTCAGCAGGCCCACTAATAGTACTGTTGTCAGAAGCATTATGACAAGCCACTTCAATGTCTGCCGGACACATATCTTTGATATCTTCGTAGCCGAGACCAACAGCTGCCATTGAACCATAAATTACTTCAGTTTCAATAGATGCTAAACCTCTTAAGTATGCAGACAAAATCGACTGTTCGGCGGTGAAACATCCATCTGCGTAAGCACAACCGAGTTCTCCGAAGGAATGACCAATGATGTTATCCGGCACGATACCAATCGACGTGATGAGATCGACCAAACCAATCTATAAGATTTAAATTGTATCAAAATATAACGAAAAATAATAAGAAATACTAGTTGACAAAATTATTACATATATACATTCGTATCAAACTTTCAAATTAACATAATTTCAAAATAAACATAACTCCACGATTGTCTTATAGTCTTTTTTTTATTCTCAAAAGTAACATTTGTATTTTGAAGACAGTATTTGTTAGATTTTAAATTTATCCTTCTGTCATCTTTTCCTCCTTATCATCTTTTCAAGAGTAAAAATATATATATCTTCAAAAAATTTTCATAATTCTATTCTAAGAGCTGGAATAAATTTTTTTCACATATCTTATAATAATCATCGTAAAATGTGGAAATTAAAAAAAGAAATAATTTGTACAATTTTTTAATATTTAAATTTAATTTTTAAATAAAAAAATGATTTTTACTTTGCCAATTATTTTTTATTAATCTTTTAGCAAGTAATTAAAATTACATTTCATAAAATAAAATTTATTGAAAGCAATAAATAAGTGTTGTTGCGTAATACGCGACTTACCTGTACTGCTATAATTCCCACGAACGAGTGCAAAATATTATTAAAAATAGATTTGTCTTTGTTTGTTAAAATATTAATGATGTCTACACCGCGCGGTCGCAAGACAGTATCACATTTCTGAATAGCCTTGACAAAGATAGGGAATTTCATCAGTTCGATACCTGTTTGAAATCAAATGAACGAAAAGTGTATTACAGTTAAGATAAAATATAATTTTCGTTCTTAAAAACGAGAAAGTATATTACACAATACCTACCCATGCCGGGCCACTGTGATCCCATACCGGAAAACACAAACCAAATCGGTCTCGCAGCTCCTAAGTAATTTTCTGTTTCTCTCGTGGGATGCTCCGCCGTCTTCGAACCAACTATCGTATATCCTCGATAAAGATGTCCCTGGATATCTTCAGAGTGGATATCATGCAGCAACCGAATATACTCAACATCAACCGCATGTTTCTCAATCTATAAAGAAGAATATAAATTTATAAATATATTTTTTCATAAATTCTAAGTGATAGTAATTATCTCGACAAAATATTTTGCCTTTCGAAGTCTCGTAAAATCTTAGAAAAATGCACGAAGATATATCATAATTTATAATTCCATCGTCAATCTATGGCTAATATTTTTTTTCTCTTCATTTTCTGTTTTTTATATTATTCAATTTTTGTATGATCTCTCGATATCTTCATTTCTTATTTTCTTTACTCACATCGTTTAAGAATACATTAACAGATTCCTCGGTACGTCCAGACACTGTTATGAGTCTCGGTAAATCATCGGATGGTGCTCCTTTATTTAATTTTTCCTTCTCATGGGATTTTAATACGATATGACAGTTGGCGCCGCCAAAACCGAAAGAATTAATACCCACATAACCACCGTTCCAAGGTGTGGATTCAGTGACGACCTTGATCCTGCCATCTTTGAGAGCTTTTATGCCTTCTCGTGGTTGATTGTAATGCAAATTTGCAGGGATCAATCCAGTTTCCATTGCTATTAGTACCTATGACAAACATTACAAATTAATAAATTAATACATTATCATTGAATTTCTTCCCTTCTTACCACCACATATACTATTATCTGTTATAACTGTATAAATATATAAAACACAAAAAAGTTGAATAATGTCATACAAGTATTCCCAAACAATCCATTCAAGTATTAATTGTATGCAACACTGCTTGATTTCAGTGATTGGACAAGAACTAGTATTTTTTTTTATTTATAAGTTATTTATTTATAGGATTGTTACAATATTAATTATTTTAGAAATTACAAAAAGAAACTAAGAATTTACATGGCGAGTGAAAATTGTATGGTATGGGGTTCTTGCCCTTACATTCTGTTACCATATATTAAATTGAATTTATTATATTTGTTATTTAATTTATATATTTAATCTATATGAAAGAATAATAATATTTATCTAATACCTTAATTTAACGATGCTTTTGTTACAATTGTTTAATGATGCTTTGTTACAAAAAAAATGTCTTTGGATATAAAAAATATATCTCTTATAATCTATCTTTTTATAAAAGTAATAACTGAAGTAATAAGTAACAGATATAGAAAAGAACATAATAAATGAACATAAAATGAATAACAGTTCGGATATTTATATCCTTGATTTTAATGTATTTAATATCTTTTCATTTGTCTTATAAATTTAATTTTAATATAAAAGTTAAGAATTATAAATATATATCTTTTAATCGTAACGTGAAACCTATTCACTAAAATCTATTAATTTTTAATATAAATGTTATTATTCACTGTTCCTTACTCCCTTTTACTTTGATCAATTTTTATGTATAAGAACATATAATCAAAGACCAAATGAGTCTTAATATAAGCTTAGCATTTCTTAGAAAAGGAATTACCTTGGCAATTTGACATAGGCCGGCAGCAGGCTCGGAATGACCTAAATTTGATTTAACAGAACCGATAAGTAAAGGAGTAGTTCTATCTTTGCAAAGGACTTCCTCGATCGCGTTGACCTCCTCGGGATCACCGGCTTTGGTGCCGGTACCATGACATTCCAGGAAGAATACACTTTTCGGCGACACTCCGCAATCCTCATAGCACTCTCGCAGCAGGATGCCCTGCATCACCCTTGATGGATGCATGATGCCCTGCTCCTTGAAGCCATCGCAATTCGTCTTGCCGTAAACCACCCTGGCGTAGATTCGTTTCGCATGTTTCGCTTTTTGTAGGAATACGACGGCGACCGTTTCGCTGCGAGCGTAGCCATCCGCGTCGTTGTCAAATGATTTAACGCGACCATCAGATGACAAAACCCCTATAATTATCACCGTTATAAAATATATGTAAACGATTACCCTATTATGATACTTCCAATTAATGAAAACGTGTGTAAAAAGATCATACCTTACAGACATTAGCAAAATTGTCACATAAATTTATCCAAATTTCATGTAACCTCAAATGAGCATGATTTCGCGATGAATTGTATTTGAAAGCTTTTTGATTTGTTCTCAAGATTAAGATCTATTTAAGAAACATTTGCTAAATTTATTCTTCCTCTCTCTCGCTTTTCAAAAGTAAAGACGCGTTACGCGAGAAAAACGCGAGAAAAACGCTGATTGGCTGATGTATTAATATGGCCGACTATATGTTTCACCATCCTCATTGGTCCATCCTCATTTTCATGCGCAAGAGCACACCTTGTTTCTTTACACCATGAAATAAACTATATAAAATTATAAAATTAGCAAAAAAATTCATTCTACTTCATATAATGCGTCAAATTATGATATTTTTTGGAGATGAACTTTTGAAAAGGTGGTGAAGGGATGAAGGAATTAATTCCAAATCTAAAGATATTCCTTAAAATAAATTTTAATTTTGAAAAAATAAAAAATCATTAAAAAAAATGTTTAATTTCAAAAATTTAATTGATAAAGAAAACTTTTTAAATATGACAAGTTCTCGCGAAATTATACTTAATTACATTTAAAGTTATGTAAAATTTTATCATGAATTATCTATGTGATAATTTTGTTGATGAAACATGTTGATGAAACATATTGTACATATATAATTTCAATTTACATTTACATTTTACATTTATTTCCAGTAATATAGATTAATTTGAATCTCATTTAATTTATTTGCTATCTTTTCTCATTTTTAAGAATTAAATAAAATTTTCTGGATATATTATTATTAATTTGACAGAAAGTATTTTATATATATATATGTTTATATATATATATATGTGTGTGTGTGTGTGTGTGTTTGCGCAAGTATTTGTAATTTTTTTACGTTACACAAATTAATAAAAATAAAAACTGAAGACGAGAAATAGTACCGAGACGAGAATATTGCATTGACATTCCGGGGTGAAGACATAGATTTGATCCACCCACAATGGCGGCCTCGCATAGACCGTCTCGCAGACACCGATAGGCGTGTTCAAGGGCGTATAAGCTCGAACTGCAGGCGGTATCTACAGTATAAGATGGCCCGGTCACTCCTAGCCAATAGGAAATTCTGTTCGCCAACATAGCTCTGCTGCATCCAGTGACACCGAAGCCATTCATCTTCTACAAAAAGTTTGAAAGCGGAAAAATAATCTCTTGCTATTTACGACCATGTATTTCGCTTTAGATTCGTTCAAGACCCTTAACATCTGATCTCACTGCAAAATCCATACTTCCGCATCATTTTTCTATATCCTTTCTTTCAATCAATAATTAAACACAAAAAAGACACAAAAGGATAGAAGGATAATTGGCAAGTGCGTGCAATTTGTTTTCCTCCTAATTTAATTCCTCTTTTTCTATGACGTCTACGTCAAAGATCTAAATTTCAAAGTGAATTCTGAATCATCAGTTTTGACTTGTCCTTTTTTTTTTTTACCATTTGCGAATAAGAATTTACCTGTAATTTTCCGTAGAACCAAGTTTTTTCGGATTCTGAGAAACACGTGCCGACGAAGACGCCGATTCGCGATCCGCGTAATTGCTTTGGATTCACCCCCGCGTCGATGATGGCTTCGTACGCGTGCTCTAATAACATTCTGCACATCGGGTCCATTGTATGGGCCTGCTTGAAGTGGACTCCGAAGAACAGCGCGTCAAATTTGTCGACATTACTGATCTTTCCGATGCGTTTGGGGATATCCGGATGATCTGCATGGAACATAAGAAATATTACGTACACAATCATATACACCCGGAGATTTTTAATAACTGCAACTAGGATAAAATATAAATACGTATTATAATTGTACTTAATTATAAATATATAACAAGAATATAGCAATATTTTCAAATGGAATATATTTTTTAATCCCTTACAAAATTGTAAACTTTGCTCGGTGTCTACAGAATCAATTTGCCAATCGCCATTCTTTTAATAGATTGTATTACATTTCTGATTACACTCTGTTGACAAAATTTATAATAATAATTTTACAAATTCTACTTTCTTCAAATTTGATTATCTACTTTGAGAGAGAACAAAATAGCTCTGACAAGTATATTTATGACGTGGCTGCTTGTCACGAAACCGGCTGTGTTACTAGCTGTTGTTTGTTAACGTATATACTGGCTTGTATCAAGTATTGTTTATTATAAAAGAAAAAAATTTGCTTGAGCCCGCGCCCAATAGAGATTTAATTATATATTAATATTAATATATTTATTTTTATTTAGGACAAAAATAAAAATGTTCTATCTTATTTATTATTATTATCTTATTATCTATTACTTTTTCTGTTAATTACCTAATTTCCATCGACAATCATCATCCGTGACTAGGTCCACCTTATTCAATAAATTCTTTTTGAGTTCTTCCATATTGTTAGATTTCGGAAATCTACCGGCAATACCGGAAATCACGATTTCTTCGCCAGGTTCGGGTGGTTTGTAACCCGACTTAGTTGATTTGTTCGTAGCCATCTTTCTGAGGTTTTTCTTTCAGTTTTTGACAGTTTTTGACAGTTCAAAGAAAGAGAAGGAACACTTTTATCTAACAATAATTGAAATGTTTTATCAATTGTGAAATTTTTATAATTAATTCTTTTATTAATTCTTGTGCACAATATAGAAATTTTATGATTTGTTTTTGTCATACAGAACTTAACGAATTCGCCAGAAACTGACTTAACTGATTCTACGAAAGGACGAATCACAATTAAAAGGCGAGAGACAAGAAACAGTGACTTTTTTATAATAAAATAGATATCCCTACTTCTTATGATATGAATATTTTATTGTTGCTACTTTGAACTTCCTTGAAATTATCAGAGCAAAATATGCGTATCGTTTCTCACATTAAACTCATTTATTACTTCAAGTATTATTTAATATAAAGGAAAAAATTTAATTTTGTTAATCATATAACTGGGTTTTTGAGCATTATTCATATGCATACGTCTTGTATAATTAATATGTATAATTAATATGTAATTAATGCAAAGAGAATTTCAAAAGGAGATATTTATATTATGGAAATGTAGATTAAATTATGATAAATTTTAATGTAAATATAAAACTTAATAACATACAATGTTCAGAAACTATAATATATCTTTGTTTATTTATTAGAAAAATTTCACATTGTCTCTTATATGTGATTTATAATAGACTTGAAAGACTTGTCTTTATGACATTAAAATTATTATAAAATTAGTTAATTACATTAAACATATAAATGATATTTTATTTTAGATTTTGTGAAATATTTTAAATACAAAAATAAATATTGTTTAGTTTTGCAAGATTATCCGCATGTTAGTAAAAAAATATATAAAACTTTAATCTCCTCCCCCCACTCGCTTGATTGCTTTCTTCTGTATTTTTTTTGTGATTGTATAATCTGGTCATTCTAAATTTAAGTTGCATAAAATTGAAAAATATATGCTATAAAATTGATAATTATCTGCTATATATCTTGCATATACACATATCTAATAATGTATAACTTAAAGATAAAAAGATAAAGCCTGTACTTTTAATAATTTTTTATGTAATATTTAATCTAATAAAAATTTTAGTAATTCTTTTTAAATAATATCTAAATAAATAAAAGTAAATTTTTTTCTTAATGTATCTAATAGAATAAAAAAAACATGCTATATAATATTAAATTGATGATAGTAAATTGCATATCAAATCTTTTTTTAGAATCTTCCTTATCACTCGCGTAATGAATATTTTATTCAGTATTATATGGACAAGTCAAGGTAAATCTAAATATTGCAATATACAAAATGTATAAAGCATGACCTTGTTAATATCCATCAGTTAGTTTTATCATATACTAATTTATTAATAAACATTTTCAAAATTTGGGATTCTATTACGAATAAAAGTCATGCTTTAATTTTTCTATAATATTCTGAAATCTATGATATATGTCATGGCCTATAAAATTTACTCAATGGAAATTTGAATTTCCAACTTTTGTTAGTGGATAGAATCGACAAGGCTCACAATTTTATTATTAATTACTTCACTTGCTAACCTTTATAAATAAATTCTAAGTACAGCTTTTATAATTTATTTTATTTTCAGAGAACATATTTTTACTTACATTTTTTAAATTTAATTTCATATCTATTTTATATTAATGATTTTCTTCTGCAGATACAAAAATTAGATGCCTACGGATTTTTCGATTTCAAATATTTCTGAACCAAGACTATATAAAAATAGCTGATTAATAATTTTGAACTATGTGAATTAATTATCATTCGATTATTTACATTTAGATATTTGAAATATCTGATTTGAACTGATATACAAACTGATTAATATTCCATTGTTCAAATCTAGATATTCCAAGTATTCGAATGATGAATTATTTGAATTATTATTCGAATTATTATTCAATAATTATTGTGCATCTAAGTTTTCAAAGTATTTAAATAATTCAAATTATCCGATTTATTTGGATTTGCCGATATTAGCAAATGCAGATTGTATTTATAATTATGTATTTTAAAGTTAACAAAATATTAAAAATATACACATACGTATATGTATATGTATAATTACATGTATATATATATATACATATAATTTTAAGTAATATATTTTAAGTATATTTTAAGTAATATATTTTAAGTAATATAAATATATATATTATAGATTTTTTAGACTGCATTTATTTTCTTGTGCGTTCTTGCAACTCAATATTATATGGCTGATCTTCTATTAAAAGTCTTGTGAATTCTTTAGGATCTCTCAATGATTCTCCATTGATTGCCAGTATGACTTTATCGCTATCTAACATTGTAGTATGATTACCTTCAACATAATGCACTTCTACCTTATCTCGCGTGATCTGAAAAGTTTTTGATATAACAGTGTTAAATATCGGTTACAAAACATTAAATCTGCGAATATATGTAATTAGACAGAAAAGGTACAGTACCTTGTGTAAACCATAATCCTCTTCGGTCATTTGAACAATTGCTTGTGTAGGTTTTAAGAGTATTATGGACGCTCGTATCTTTTCTAAGGATGACATGTCATATTTTTTAAGAGCAAGGATACGTTTATAAATAGTTGTACACAACATTTTCTGATTCTCGACAGAAAGTCCAACATCATTAGGAAGAATATGTGAAATAAAAACGTTCAACTTTTCTTCCCAAGTGGTGCATTTTTCAAGATCTAAAAGCAGCTACAAAAAGGAAATAAGACGAAATAAATAAGAAGATCAAGAAACGATAAAAAAATATTTTACTAATACTGAAATTTACCTTTCCACTCGTGGTTAACTGTATAGTATCCATGATAGCGAGCAAGATATTATTTTGAAGTTCATTCTCCGTAGTAGAAGGAAGAAATTGTTCTATTATCGCTTTCATTTGTTCATAAGCACCGTCAATCAACACTAATCGACCGTTTAAGCCACGTTTTTCCAATCGTCTCGCTAATTCGACGGCGATTAACGAACCGTACGAATATCCGACTAGAACGAAACTCCTTTGCTCTTCCGCCTTTGGTAAAATATACTGGAAATTTCAAAAGAACGTGCAGGTAAATATTTCTCAGTTCGACGAAAACATTTGTTAAAAGTAACATGAATATCTCATTTTATTTATCACGCGTATTTTTCTACACGTACGTACTGGTAAAAGACAGTCGGCGTATTCCGGTATAGACGTAAGAGCAGATCCGATATGTATTATTCCATATTGCAAAGCTGTTGCGATGGACTTAATTTTCGGTGCCAGTGAATTAAACACATGTCCGCAGCCCTGAATACCCGGCAAAAGGAATACCTCAACCTTGCGCGGATTCATCATAGTTTCTAACTGCATACAGATTTCAGAAGTCAAATCTTCTTTACCCAAAACTCGAATCAACAGTTGCATTCCGGATATTTCGACCGTCTCAGTCTCTCGAATATATGCGTTATCTTGTTTCATATTCTTATCGCGTATCTCCACTAATTTTTCGAAGTTGAGATTGCGAATGTCTTCTGCGGTGAGGAACATATCATACTCGCGTTCCAAAGTTTGTTTAATCTCTACAGACGTCATCGAGTCCATGCCGAGTTCAACCAAACGTGTTTGCTGAGGCACACTTTTGAAATCTTTGATAGCTGCAAGTGCAGTGAAAGATTGTAATTGAATTTTTCTCCTAGAAGATTATTTTATACATAAAATAACAAAAACAGTCTTACCCATCATATTCGCCACAGCCTCGACAATGTTAACATTACCATAAGCACGTTTCTCAGCCACAACCATGCTAGCTACTACTGGGCGATCTTGCAACAGGAAGTTCTCTAATTTCTCAAGGCAGGAGGATACTTTTTGTTGCAGAGTACCACCAACCACGAGTCCCTTATTGTCCATCCAGTCGACGATGAGACCGACTTCATCTATTGCGCCCCACTGAATAGCCAGTCCTGGCAAACCGTCAGCTACTCTACGTTCACAAATCCTCTCCATCACTGAATTAGCCATACCATAATTCGTTTGTCCAGCATTCCCTCGCCCACTTGAAAACGAAGAGAAGACTACGAAATGCCGAAGTTGCGGGCACAATTTTCTGGATAACTCATCCAACATCTTCGTGGCCCATGCTTTCCCCCTGAAAGATTTCTCGAAGGACTCCGGCGTTTGGTTCTTACAGATGCTGTCCTTCAGCACCGCGGCAAGATTGAAGATGGCTTCCACTGGGCCCTGCTCCTCCGCGGATTTCAGTATGAATTCGCAATCCTCGCGGTTCGAGGCGTCGGAGCCCACGATAATAAGTACGTTCACGCCATAAGATTTCCACAGTTCGACCTTCATGCGCTGATAACCGTTCTTTATTCCCGTTCTTGATGTCAACACCACGTTTCTAGCGCCTCGGAGTATCAACCAATCTGCTAGTTCTAATCCAAAACCACCCAATCCGCCCAAAATAAGATAGGTCTTTTTACTATCGCAGTAATATCGAGGATGCGCGAGAATTTTTCCAAAGTTCTTCTCATCGGAAATTTTCAAAATTACCTATGAAAAACATAATATAACATATCTATATAAATAAGTATATTTCTTTTTTCAGAAAATACATAAGAAATTTTTAGATTTTAGATTAAGATAATTTCCGACATAAAAAGAATCTTATGATTAGAAGCAATAATAAATTATTCGGGAAGTATTCAAAATATCGTTACATTTAGCTGCACGAAGTAATGGATGATTAACCAAAATGTTTTCTGTTATATAAAAACGAGCAAAATATAATTTAAAATATACTTATACTTAAATAATGCTTGATAAAAACTGCTTTCTAAATGTGTATTCACATTTTTACATTAATTAAAATATTTAGTTACATGTGTCCTTATTGTAACTCTGTGTATTTGAAATATTGAAAATTTATGACGAGACTGTGTAGTATCCCATTATAAATTTTCCTTACCTTGCCTATATGTTTCCCAGCCATCATATATCTGAAAGCTGTCTCTAATTCATCTTTATCAAAGATTTTTCTAATAAGTGGTTTAATAGCTCCATTCTTAAGACCTTCGGCTATCATATCATGCAGCTGTATCTTTTCTTCCTCTGTTTCAGAATAAAGTGTATTGTCGAGCGAAATTCCATGGATGCTAACTTCTTTCAAGAAGATCATCATTCCTACGGTATTGTTTGCGGTGACATCATATTTGCCGATTTCTAGAAAACGACCACCGTGCGCCAAACAACGAACCGATGCTTGAAGTTTCTCCTCGGCCAATGAGTTCAAGACAATATCTACCCCGGCACCGTTTGTTCGTTGAAGTATCATTTGCTCGAAGCTAGTGTTGCGTGAATTACCAATGTGATCGTCCGGAATCGATGGGAACATCTTCCGAATAAATTCACGTTTTTCAGACGTTCCTACGGTGGTGAACACCTCGCAGCCTTCATTAAGAGCGAGATGTATCGCTGCCTGACCGATACCGCCAGTGCCGGAATGAATGAGCACTTTATCACCCTTCTTCATCTGACCGTTATTATATAACGCAATATAGCATGTTGAATATACACATGGCACAGTAGCCGCGTCTTCCAATGACCAATTATCCGGCACTTGCCAACACAAATTTCTGTCAGGTACGATAACATTTGTTATGCCCCTGAAAATATAAACGTATTATATACAATCATAAAGATTTCAATTTCTAGAACATCTTAAAATGTACAATACTTTGGGAAAAATATTATCAATTAAGAGTAATTAATAAATTTTTGAAAAATGTAACATCGAAGATATTACAATCATAGATATATTAATAAAATTTTAAAAATATATTTACTTATATATTATGAAAAATATATGTACTTTTATATTATCATGTTATAATAATATCTCTTTTTCTATCTGATGATAATGTAATAAAATACTTCTTTACTATATAATAATATCTCTCATCATATAATAATATCTCTTTTTCTATCTGATGATAATGTAATAAAATACTTCTTTACTATATAACTTTGCAAATATAAAATTGTATATATAGTTTTAATAAGAATATTACCTATTGGCGCAAAGGCCCATTATACGATGGCCAGCTGTATCGATACCAACAAATTCGAAACCGAGCAATGTGTCGTCGAATCGAGTAAATCTCGTAGTATTATCAATAGCAAGCTTTCCCGTAGCGTTCATAATATCTCTAAAGTTGAGAGAAGAATATACTACATGGATCATATCCTTTTGATCATCAGGACGTATAGGGCCTTCGGTCCAACAAAGCGAGCTTAAATCATCGCGTATCTATTTACCATGAATACATGTTATATATGAATAAAGTTATAACATAAAGTAAACATAAAAATAATATATAAAAATAATATATTTTCCAATATAATATGTATATTTTCTAATAATATATATAAATATTTGATTAAATTTTGTTGTTGAATATAATCTTTCAATGGTAACTTTCATTACACACATTTCCAGACATAATTTATGAACCGTTTTGAGAAAAATTCTCTTCAAAGTTTGATTAAATAAATTTAAAAATATTTTTAGTATATGTATATGCACAAAAGCCTAGCAAAAGCCCTTTTATGTACATACATACATGCATACATGCATATTCTAGAAATATATATATATATATATATATATTTCTGGATAAAGAATAAAATTTCTGTATTTTGTGTGTGTGTGTGTAAACAATTGTGCATGTTTGTGTGCGTACACATTTATATGCAAATTTTTTTAGAACTGTATTTTCTTATAAATATTGTTATATACCTTTTGTATAACATATCCGTGATCAACAAGCTTCGGTTGTGGACTTGGCAACTGTAGATGTCTATAGGATCCCCAAATTTTCCCCGGTCTCAATACATTAATCGGCAAGTCCAACCGAAGTTGCTCCAAATACAATGAGTCTTGCAAGGAAAATTTGGGAGCATTGGTATCTTGTATCATAACGCTTCTAATAATTTCTCCACCAGGTTCCTTTCTTAAACAGTTCACGAAGCCTAGCAAACCACTTTCTAAATCTCCCTCACTGACAAGTATTACTTTCATATTATTGGTTTCATATTCTGCATTCATAATTGAATTCAGTTTTTCGAGCCAAGTGAATTCATTATTGTTAACATGAATAATTTCCGTTTTTCTGACTGGTTGCACTTCTTTTTTCAAAAGTATAATATTCTCGTCGTTAGTATTTTTCTCTAAAATAACAGCTAAACCATACTTTGAAAATGTTGAAGAATTCTGAAGTCTGGATTTTTCCCGTGTTAATATAAAGCCGCCCTTTCTCAATTTTAATAAAATATGCTCCAATTGATCTCTCTTACTTTGCGTTAGTAGCCCAATACCAATGGCGAGCAAAATATTTTCTTCGTTGGGCACTTTATCCGTGAAAATCACGTTCGATAACGAGCTGTCATTAAAGCGATTAGATGGTGCTGACAGATGTACGTTCGCTTGAATCAACGGCAAATCACCTAAAATTTCGGTGAGCATAGGTGACGCTAATTTATCTACTGTCACATTGTCGGAAATATCGATCAACTCTACGGTTTTCACATGGATAGCTTGATGATATTCGAGGGCAATGTGAACGGACAATCTGATTGCCTCATATAGGGATACTCGCGCTTGATCGCGATGCGCCACGAATTTATATTCTTCTAGAACTGGATCGCCAGCAGGCACTCGGCGAGGTATGGCTGTAGCTCTAACACCACGAATTTCGATCCCGCCTGATATTATGGTCTCCCATTCTTTGTATACGTATACGGGGAATTCTACAATGATAAAATATTAATGCTCGCAAAGCGTTTACGTATGTGTAATATAATTTTAGGCTACAATTAAACTTAATTAATTATAATTAACATTCTTATATAAACCTTGTAAAACAAATATTCGCGAACCTGAGGAAAAAGATATGTAAACTTACGTCTGTCTTCTATATTAAAGTTCTGGATTGCTTGCTGGTGAAGCTTAGTGTCGATCACAATTTTTCGTATTTTCGTGGGCACATAAAGATTTTTCGTATCTATTCCAAGAATCATCATTTGCAGCATATTGTCCAGGAATGCTACCCAATTACCTATCCAAGCAATATGTCCCTTCTTCCCTGAGATAGATGCGCTTTTTAAAGAACGGAAAATGCCTGAATATTCATAACCGCGTAATTTTAAATCTTTGTAAATGTCTTTAGTATTCATCACTTCCTCCTCGCCGTCATCTTCTGGCAAAATCGAAACAGGTATCTTTTCTTGCGCGGGATTTTTCACAACTCGAACGAATCCATTTACAATCAAAGTACTGCCTTCTGATATTTCGAATCTTCCAGTACCTATAGAGAAATTATTATGAAAAAATATATATTCCTGCACATCAAATGTATACTCATTTATCTTAAAATGTAAATCGTTTATAAAAAAAAATATGTCTGAAAAAAAAAACATGCTAGATATTGATAGATATGTTACATATTCTTTAGTGCACAAAATAAGATTCAAAGATTTAAAAAATTTATTAGATAATGAAGTAATTCTGATAATTCAAAAGAGAAATGATTTAACATCATGAAAAAAAGAAAAAAAACTGACGTCACACGATGTTCCTAAGCGGTGATCAAGTACTAATCATCGTGCCCAACGCTGCTTAACTTCTGTGATCGGACGAAAACTGATGTTAATTACAGATTTATTTGCAGGACTGGTAATACAATATTTATTTGTAATTACATATGAAATAAATAAAAAAACTTTCATTTTTATATAAGTGGAATAAGAGCGGTACGGGTAATACTAAACTCTCGCCGCTACGTACAATTTTGATTTGACACAAACATTTTGTGGTTGAGTTATGTACGTTATGAATGGTTTGAATACTTAAATCTATATGTAGAATATAGTGTATGTGTTTATTTTCGACTTTCAACTGACTAGCTGATTGACCTTCTTGCAATTATGCTTGCACTCACTGACATTCGGATGGATAGATGGTGTCAGTAATAAAAAAGAGAAAAATGAAATAAAACAAGAATTTTTTGAGAAATAATAATCCTCGAAAAGAGACAATTAACAAGTATTCTTTCCGAAAGAGTAAAACAAAGACACGATGCGGAATACGTCCGTATGACATGGCATCTCAACAAGAAGTGGTACTTTCAGCGTGACATGAACGTTGACGAGTATAGCTGATACACGAACTATTCAAGTACTTTAACATGTAATTAAAATTTAAATCCTTTGAATTTATTTTATAACTGATACATAATATTTCATGCTTTTATAATAAAAATTTATTTTAAATAAGAGTCAAAATACTTATAGACAAAATAATTAATGAAATATAAAGTGTAATCAAATAATTTTCTAATAATTCAAAAGAGAAATGATTTAATTCTATAAAAAAAAAAAAGTGACAACGTTACACGGTGTTTCCGAGTGACGTTGTCATGAATGTTCGAAACATATCTCAATTTTCTTAAAATATCATCAGTATATTACAATGAGTAAATTATACAAATACTTCTTCATATAAGATAATGAGAAAATATATGTAGGAATGTTTTTTATAATGTAATATTGGCACTTGATGTATTTATCACCACAATACTCCATATACTTTGATACGAATAGAAACAAAAATATACCTTTCTGAACGAGCACTGTTAACTGGATTTCACCTTCTTTCGGTATAGGAGTAGCACGCAAAAAGGTAACATCCTCAAAAACGACAGATAGCTCTGTAAACATTTCCGTATGCAGCAAGCCCATACTTTCCCAGACCATAGCAAGATATCCCGTGGCAGGTATTAAGATTTTTCCATCGATAACATGACCACTCATATATTCGATGTCTTCATCTGCTATTGAGAGAGTAACTGTTCTCTCTCCGGATATGACTTTCTTTTGCGTTTTGTACGTCGTTACAAACCAGTCGTCAGAGTGTTCCCATCTTCACTCAAAAAGTATAAATTATTCCGTTTTTATTATCCGAATCTCTCAATAAAGCACAATAAGAATTGCGAAATAATTTTCAGGCAATTTTTCCTCATTTCCTTATTGGACACTCCGCGAAGAGTGATCAAATAATGATTTGAAATTTTTATTCGCAGAGCAAAAATTTTACTTGATTCGTTTTAAGTAACTGCATTTGGATGACTCATATGTATATTTAAATGAATAATTTTTGTTCTATTAAATTTAGATAACAGTAAGCTAATTTGGCCGATTATTATATATACATATATATTTAACTAAATAATTTATATATAGCGGCAAGCCTACCTAATGGAAGGTGAGATCATCGGAGTACCGCGACTAACTGGATACTCGATTGGTGGATAGAGACTAGCGATATCCGGTTGTAGTCCCACGTTGTACAGTTTGCCAATCGCTTGGAGAACAACTTCGGAGTTATCTCTGTGACCACGCTGAGTGAGCGCGATGTTAGTAACTCCCGGACCGAGAGACCTTCTCATAATGGCCTGAAGAAGACCATGTGGTGCAATTTCAATGGTTATAGCATCCTTCGGGATCATACGCGCGGTTTCCTCAAACAGTACGGGACTCAGGAGATTGTTAGTATGGTATTCAGCAGACGACAATTTGGCAGATGCGGTGGACCACTTGTTGTGCGGCACGGACGTGCTCACCCATTTTCGACTGCGCGGCTTCGGTTCAGGAATCACCTCGTTTAAGTAAGCCAGAAGTTTCGGTCCGGCAGGTGCGATGTAACGACTGTGATAAGGTATGTTACTGCATGGTACTTCTTTCGCAAAGATTTTCTTAGCCTGGTCGAATATACAGTTAAAACAAATATTTTAATAAAGTACAATTTAGACTTTATTTGTAATTCAGCAACGTAATACATGACTAAAAATCAGCATAAAAATCATTGAAAATTTTATATACAAGTGTTTTGCGCGTTGTTACATTTTAGCTAATATGCTAAAAGTTCTTTTAGCGCCGTTCTACATTGCTGAAATATTGTTTTTAAATCTATATAAATCAATTTCTATTTTAGAAGTATTTTTTTATAAAGATAAATAGTAAATTATAAGAACCTGTAGTTCAGCGACAAAATTTTTCATAGATTCAGCGGGCCCACTAATAGTACTGCTGTCAGAAGCATTATGACAAGCCACTTCAATGTCCGGTGGACACATATCTTTGATATCTTCGTAGCCGAGACCAACAGCCGCCATTGAGCCGTAAATTACTTCAGTTTCAATAGACGCTAAACCTCTTGAGTATGCAGACAAAATCATTTGTTCGGCGGTGAAGCATCCGTCCGCGTAAGCACAACCGAGTTCTCCGACGGAATGACCAATGATGTTATCCGGCTCGATACCAATCGACGTGATAAGATCGACCAAACCAATCTGTAAGATTTAAATTGTATCAAAATTTCACATAATTTCAAATAAGTATAATTTCACGATGTCTTATAACCTTCTTTTTATTCTCAAAAATAGCATTTGTACTTTAAAGAGAGTATTTGTTAGATTTTAAATTTATCCTTCTCTCTTGTCATCTTTTCAAAAGTAAAGATATACATATATCTTCAAAAAAAATTTCATAATTCTATTCTATGAGCTGGAATACATTTTTTTTACATATCTTATAATAATCATCGTAAAATATTAAGAGATTAAAAAAGAAATAGTTTGTACAATTTTTTTGCGCGCGCACATATACATACATACATACAACACAAAGCACACATATGCGCGCGTGCAGTACGTATACACGCTCATACAAGGTATACACATACATATAATGCATAAAATCTAATACATGTTTCTTAAAGCGCAGATTTTATTCTTAAGGAGAAAAAAAGAAGTTTTTAAATATGATAATTTTTCATGGAATTATTTTTATTTAAAAATCCTTATGCAAAATTTGAATATTTATCAATTACACAACAATTTTGTTGACTATTTTGAGTGTAATAATTCGATACATTTAAAAAGTTTGAATATTATAGATTTTTAATTTAAATAATGCAATATCTAATTCTGATTTTTTATAATTAAACATATGTATATTTTATATAAGTAAATTTTATATAAAAATTTAAATATTAAATAAATTTAATATTTAAATATAATTTTTAAATAAAAAAATAATTTTTACTTAGCCAATTATTTCTTATTAATCTTTTAGCGAATAGTTAAAATTACATTTCATAAAATAAAATTTATTGAAAGCAATATGTAAGTGTTGTTGTGTAATACGCAACTTACCTGTATTGCCGCGATTCCCACGAACGAATGCAAAATATTATCAAAGGTAGATTTGTCTTTGTTTGTTAGAATATTAATGATGTCTATGCCGCGCGGTCGTAAGACGGCATCACATTTCTGAATAGCTTCGGCGAAGATAGGGAATTTCATCAATTCAATACCTATTTGAAATCAAAAAGTCAAATAAACGAAAAGTATTACAGTTAAAGTAATACAGTAAAAATAAAATATAACAATTTGCGCTCTTAAAAACAAAAAAATATTACACAATACTTACCCATGCCGGGCCACTGTGATCCCATACCGGAAAACACAAACCAAATCGGTCTCACAGTTCCTAAGTAATTTTCTGTTTCTCTCGTGGGACGCTCCGCCGTTTTCGAACCAACTATCGTATATCCTCGATAAAGATGTCCCTGGATATCTTCAGAATGAATATCATGCAGCAACCGAATATACTCAACATCTACCGCATGTTTCTCAATCTATAAAAAAGAATATAAATTTGTAAATATATTTTTTCATAAATTCTAAGTGATAGTAATTATCTCGGCAAAATATTTTGCCTTTCGAAGTCTCGTAAAATCTTAGAAAAATGCACGAAGATATATCATAATTTATAATTCCATCGTCAATCTATAATATTTTTTTTCTCTTCATTTTCTGTTTTTTATATTATTCAATTTTTGTATGATCTCTCGATATCTTCATTTCTTATTTTCTTTACTCACATCGTTTAAGAATACATTAACAGATTCCTCGGTACGTCCAGACACCGTTACGAGTCTCGGTAAATCATCGGATGGTGCTCCTTTATTTAATTTTTCCTTCTCATGGGATTTTAATACGATATGACAGTTGGAGCCGCCAAAACCGAAAGAATTAATACCCACATAACCACCGTTCCAAGGTGTGGATTCAGTGACGACCTTAACTCTGCCATCTTCGAGAGCTTTTACGCCTTCTCGTGGTCGATTGTAATGTAAATTTGCAGGGATCAATCCAGTTTCCATTGCTATTAGTATCTACAATAAAATTAATAAGTTAATACGTAATACGTCGTAATCCAATCTCTTCCCTTCTTACATCGTTATATATTATTTTCTGTTATAAGAGAATAAATACATAAAATACAAAAAAAAATTACACATAATTACAAAAATTAGACATAAATACATAAAATACATAAGATACCAAAAAATTAGACAACGGTGTTCTCAAGCGATTACTCGAGTACTAACCGTGCTCAACGTTATTTGACTTCAATAATCGGAGAAGAACTG
This sequence comes from Pogonomyrmex barbatus, assembly GCF_055798465.1. Taxonomy (NCBI): domain Eukaryota; kingdom Metazoa; phylum Arthropoda; class Insecta; order Hymenoptera; family Formicidae; genus Pogonomyrmex; species Pogonomyrmex barbatus. The sequence goes on along the minus strand of NW_028297115.1, from coordinate 1,055,457 downwards.
GTATTTTCGACGTGATTTGCTCGATTATTCTCGTTATTAAGGAAAAATTTTAATATAAAATATAAATACAATGACATAGTTTGCTATTCAAATATTGATTCATATGTCATTAATTCATAATAAATTTTAACATAATTTGGATAATTTCTAAATTTCTCGATTTATTTATTCGGATACTGAATTTGCTTTGGTTAATTTAAATCTAAATTTTAATAACCAAATAATAATTATTTTAGATTATTCATACACTTTATTCCGACATTTATATCTTTGATTTTAATTTATTTAATACCTTTTCATTTGCCTTATAAGTTTAATTTTAATATAATACATTTAATATAATATGTAAATGATTAAAAATTGATGATATTATTCCTCAATCATAGCCTACTAACTTCACTGACTAAAATCTAATAATTTTTAATAAAAAAAGCTGTTTTTTACTATTGTTTATATTCCCTTTTAATTTAACATTTATTAATATATAAATAATTGAAGATCAATTGAGTCTTAATAAACACATAGCATTTCTTAAAAAGGGATTACCTTGGCAACTTGACATAGCCCGGAAACAGGCTCGGAATGACCCATATTCGTCTTAACAGATCCTATTAGTAAAGGAGCAGTTCGGTTTTTGCAAATGGCTTTATCAATTGCGATGATCTCCTCAGGATCGCCGACTTTGGTGCCGGTACCGTGACACTCCATGTAGGACAGATCTTTCGGCGATACGCCACACTCCTCATAACATTCTCGTAGCAGTTCGCCTTGCATCGTGCTCGATGGAAACGTGATGCCCTGCTCTTTGTAACCGTCGTAATTCGACTTACCGTAAACCACCCTGGCGTAGATTCGTTTCGCGTTTTTCGCTTTTTGTAGGAATACGACGACGATCGCTTCGCTGCGAGCGTAGCCATCCGCATCGTTGTCAAACGCTTTACACCGACCATCACGCGACAAGACCCCTGCAATTATCATTGTTATTGAATATACAAAAATGATCCTATTATATTTTCAATTGGAACTTTATATAAAAGATCTTATTTTATATTTTCCACTTACTACTTTACGCCAATGTATATCGATTTAATTTCAATTTAATTTGCTTTTCATCCTTTTCTATTTCGAAGAATTAAATTAACTAAAATTTATTTTGACTATGTTTATATTGACTATATTAATTCTACACTCTCTGTCTACATAAACAGTGAACAGTAAATATTAATTATATATACTTTTAATGAAATCAATCTCGGTATTGATAACAAGTACTGTATTATATTTTTTTTTTTTTTTTTTATATATGAGCGTTTGTAATTTCTTTTTATGTTATACGGATTAGTGCGGAAATTGAAAACGAGGAATTATACCGAGACGAGAAAATTGCAGTGAGACGAAGGGATGAAGGCACAAGTTTGATCCGCCCACAATGGCAGCATCGCACAGATCGTCTTGCAGGCACCGATACGCGTGTTCTAGAGCGAGTAAGCTCGAACTGCAGGCAGAATCCAGAGTGTAAGATGGTCCAGTCACTCCTAGCCAGTAAGAAATCCTATTCGCCAACATAGCTCTGCTACATCCAGTGATACCAAAGCCATTCACCTAATAATAAAAGATTTAAAAAAATAAAAAAACGCAACGCACGATGCGAATAGGAAATGGATGTATAGCAAAAGAGATTTTGCTATACATCCATTTCCTATTCGCATCAAAACCGGCAAACCCTTAACATCCGACGTTAACTTGCAAAATTCCTGCCTCCATTTCCTTATTCTATTTTCAATTATAATTTGATACAGAAAGATATAGAGAAAAAAGGAGAATCGGCAAGTACGCGAGCTCAACCTTTCTTCTTATTTAATCCCTTTTACGTTTACGAAAAAATTAAAGTTAAAGTGAATCCTGAATCTTTTCATCTTTCCGTCTTTGGCTACATATATGACGAAGACGGTATGTACCTGTAACTTTTCGTAGAACCAAGTCTTTTCGGATTCTGAGAAACACGCGCCCACGAAGACGCCGGTTCGCGATCCACGTAACTGCTTTGGATTTATTCCCGCATCGAGAATGGCCTCGTATGCGTGCTCTAATAACATTCTGCACATCGGGTCCATCGTATGGGCCTGCTTGAAGTGGACCCCGAAGAACAGCGCGTCGAATTTGCCAACATTGCTGACCTTTCCGATTCGCTTTGGGATATCCGGATGATCTGTCGATCATTCATAAAGACATAAAGAGTCATCACACCGATCCGGAGATTTTTAATTACGCAATTAGGAATAAAATAGAAATAATGTTATAATTGCAAGTTATATAAATACATAACAGAATATCGCAATATAATTTAAATACAACATATTTTTTACAAATTTTTTACAAAATAACAGATTTTTTGCTTGGTTTCTATAGTCAATTTACTATCATATTCTTTTAGTGGATTCTATCATATTTCTGCTAACGTTCTACTGATAAGATTTATACTAAACATTTTTCTTCAAATTTGATTATCCGAATACGTATGTTTATTCTTCTTTTATAAAAAATATGCATTAAGAATAGCGAAAAAGAAACAGAAACTTTGTACAGCACATGTTTAACAGATTTAATATATACTAATATTAATATATTTAGGGCAATTAAAAATGTTCTATCATTTATTATTTTTATTTTATCATCTATTATTTATTCTGTTAATTACCTAATTCCCATCGACGATTATCATCCGTGACTAGATCCACCTTATTCAATAAATTCTTTTTGAGTTCTTCCATATTGTCAGATTCCGGAAATCTACCGGCAATGCCAGAAATAACAATTTCTTCATCAGGCTCGGGTGCTTTGTAAATTTGTTTAATCGGTTTATTCGCAGCCATCGTTCTAAGATTTATCTGTCGATTTCAATGTCTCAAAAAGAAAAAGAGAACACTTTTACTTGACAATAATTAAAATATTGTCTCAATCGAACATTTATAATTCTTTAATCCGCGTGTATACCGTATAAAAAAATTTTATGATTTATTATAGAACTTAATGAGCTCGCTAATTGATCCTACGAACGACGAATCACAACTGAAAGGCAAAACAAGAAACGATGACCTTTTTATAATAAAAGACTCCTACTTCCTATATGAATTTCATTCTGCTTGTTGCTACTTTGAACTTCCTTTAATCCATTTGCATCACAGCAAAATACGCACATCGTTTCTCGTATAACTTACTAGTTATTATTTCAAATCACTTAATATAAAGGAAGAAATTCACTTAATATAATCACTTAATATAAAGAAATTTTGCAAATTATAGCATAATCAAGATTCTGGATATTATTCATGTGCATATCTATATAATTAATGTATGGATTGTTTTTGCATTTGCTAGAATTTTCTACAGAAAAGAACAGTTTTATTGGATCCGAAAAATAATTTTTAATCGAGCCATCAATTATAATTATAAGATTATAATTATAAGATGTTCAAATTAATTGTTAGAATATAAAAAAAAATTTATAAACGTCCCGCATAATAATTTTGATGATCGAACAAAATTAATTTTCAGATCTATATCTGATCAAATTTTTAGATTATAGCAAAATTGTTCTTTTAAAATTCTTCTGTACGAAAAGGAATATTCATTTTTCATATTATGAAGGTATAGGTTGAGTTATGATAAATTTTGTTAATATAACGTAGAATCTAATAATAATAATAACATTGTATAAGATCTGAAAGTTGTAATCAAACCCATTAAATATTATTCATGTATGTGCATACGTTTTGTATAATTAATACGTACATTGTTGCTAGAATCTTCTAGCAAAAAAAGAAGATACTCATTCTTCATATTATATAATGTTATAAAAGTATAGATTGACTTATGCTAAATTTTGTTAATTCAAAATTATAACATTGTGCAAGATCTGAAAATACTTATTGATTGAAATAAATCTGAAATTTTCAAAGTCTTTCTTATGCAAGCATTTGTAATAAAAATTACTCATATGTACTTATAAATATATGTGTAAATTTTGTGTATCCATATTTTTTGCATTTATATATTTTTCAGTCATAATTTGTTACTTTTAATGTGTTAAAACTTTCTCTCTCTCAGTTCTTTTCTTATGTGTTATACCAAATAAGTCGCGCAAAATTGATAATTATATATTATAATTATCTTGCATATGATAATTTATAAACGTTATTAAAAATAAGATAAAGTCTAAATTTTTAATAATTTTTAAATATTAAAATTAGAGTTTAAATTAATAAAAATATAATCGGTTTTACAACGATGCATAATAAACTGAATAAAAAACCATGCCATATAATATATAATATTAAATCCACTGCAGTAAATTGTAAATTAAATCTCTTTTACATTGTTCCTTCTTTATCGCTCGTGATGAATATTCGGTATCGTATGGACACAAAAGTCAAGGGTGGCCGGATATCGCATAATATATGAATGCATAATGCATACTCCTGTTAATGTTCACTATTAATTATATCGACGTATATTGCTGTCTGTATGTGTTATCATGTGCTATATCATGTGAATTACAATTTATTTATAATCCATCTCAACATACTAACGTTTCGTCAAATGGTATATATTTCTTTAAATCGTCATCTCGTTGCGATAAGAGGAAATCTAAAATAAAAAAAAGAAGAAAGAGAAAGAAATACTATTAAACAATATTATATTATTCTAGCTTTATAAAAGCAGATTAATGATCTAAATTGTACGATGTAGCGTTGTTAAGATATATTGATACATTTTTATTTGTCTTCATATTTACCTTAAGCTAAAATACAAAAATACATAAGTTTTTAATATATAAAAAATACTTATTTTAATATATTTAAGAATACATTATAATATTATGCCGTTATATCACATTAACATTAATTTATAATATAATATAATCACTTAAATACAATAATCCTTCTTGATTATAGATAAAGTTATTACATACACTTATTAAGTAATTGTACTTCAGGAAAAAATAAAGCTTAATGTATTAATGTATTAATGTATTAATAAACATTTTTGAAATTTGAGATTCTAATATAAATAAAAGTCACGTATATACGTTTGATCTTTAACCCTCTGATGATGCTCATGACGTATTAAATTTATTCAATGAAACTTTGCCAGACTTCTGACAATATATTTAATGCATTTTCCCAGTTATCAGATTATCAACACCTTCAAAATGTTGATAATGTTTAAATAAATGATATAAGGATATTATATAAATAAATTGATTTATTAATCAATAAATTAATTAATAATAATAGGATTAAATTGAATTTAACAATCAGAGGGTTAATAATATGGCAAGTATCTGAGATCTTCGTTAAATATGTAATATTTTTTACTTCATTGAAATATTCAAGCGTTCTGTCAAAAAAGTATGAGAGAGATAATTAATTACATATTAAATATTATTACAATTATGTTTGTTTCATAAAAATTACTCGTCTTTCTTAGTTCTTGTTTTATATATAAATATTTATATAAATAGCTAATATAAGCTTCTGAGCCAACGTTAGATTTAAATGTCATGTACAAAACCATATTAATACTTATGCACTCCAGCAAAATGTACTTTTTTCCCCTGTCCGTCTAAAGCCTCCATTAAGCTTGATGTAAAACTAAATTCTGAACTACTTTCATCCTCTTGACCTCTGAAAAGATAAATGTAATTAGTAATCTGTTATATTAGGATTGATAATTTTATCTTGTGGAAAGAAAAGACATACAGAGTGTCGAGACTTGTTAAACTGCCGTTCAATGTTGGCATATTGGCGAAACCATCTATCCTCAATAATTCAAGATAGGAATTCACAGTGGCCACATAAATTCCTTTTGAACCAGCTGTACCTAAATAACGTGGACTAGATAATTCAATTAAGGTACGTTCGGGATTCTTTTCCGAAGAACTATATGCTTCCGTGTCGAGTTTCACAATTTCGACAGATGAAAAATGAACAATGAATAAGTACGGTTTGCAGAATGCTAAAATGAGACGATAAATCAAAGAATTAACAGAATAATTTATATAATTAATTAAAATGTCGCATGTAAATGAAATATCTACCAAAAGCAAATGGCAAATGATTCCATACTGGATCGACGGCGCGAGTCCTTCTACCATTTTCATCCACAAATACACCGAATTCATTATAGCACAATAAAAGTTCTGCCGTGCCGCATATATTGGAAATATTTAAAACGCACACAGGAAATATACCGAGTTTAGCCGCATCTGATAGTGCCACTTTAATTGAGCTATTATCTTCTTCTGGGAATTCTATGAATATAATTCCAATTCCTTTATTTTCTCTGCCTTATATTCCTTGTTCAGGTAAAAATTATTATCCGTTGATTATTTAAGAAAAAGTGAGTGTTCTTGTGCTTACCGTCTACGCTATACGTATGTAAATCGATCTGGAAAAATTTGTGACAACCTACAATAAGAAGACTTGGAGTAAATATGGCACAACTGCAAGGCTCCTGTGTATCGAGTTCACGAAGTCCAATGAATTCTCCGGAATCTTCACCAATTCTCCATTTCAATAATCTGCATTCATATAAAAATCAAAATAATGTCTTTAGAACTGTATCGTATTACGTTCGTAGATGAATGAATTAAAAGTTACATACATTACATGAGATGTAGTTGCGGCGCATAATATTTCACCTTGCAATTGATAAAGATGACAACTGTCGGAAATGGATAATACGCTCTTTGTACTGATCGCCGGTCTAGAACAATCGGCGGCCAAAGCATTATTCTTTAGTAACCTCAAGTTACAATATACTAATTCTCTATATTCGCCGGCTATCATTAAAGCTAGATCTAGGTGGGGATGTAAAGAGAGCTGATGTATCTGCTTGACACCGCGTATTGTAGTGAGTGTCCGAGATTTGGAAGCGCAATATGAAAATAGGCCTTCTTTCGCACCTAGTAAAAGCACGTTCTCCATACCTAGATCCACGACACAATTCAAATCCAACTGGAAACACAATATAACATTAATATAAAACAAAAGCATAACATTTTCTTATGCAAAGTTCTGTATAAAAAAAGGTGTGTGTGTGTGTGTGTGTGTGTGTGTGTGTGTGTGTGTGTGTGTGTGTGTGTGTGTGTGTGTGAGTGTGAGAGAGAGAGAGAGAGAGAGAGAGAGAGAGAGAGAGAGAGAGAGAGAGAGAGAGAGAGAGAGAGAGAGAGAGAGAGAGAGAGAGAGATTATGAGTTTATTATTTCGCTAAATAAAGAAGCTTTCCTAGTTCTGCTCTTTTTATGTGTTATAAAATGGATGCACTAAATCTTAACATATCATTTACCTGATGTTTCTCTAATCTGAGTACAGTTTGATACTTTTGACATTTGGATATAGAGCATGGGTTTTGAACAGTGACAGTCTTTAAAGCTTTAAGCCAATTTCTCTTATCGGCTTGACTCAATGCCATAATGTCTAATCTAGATGAAGGCCAACAAGTGGTCGTAGAATTCGATTCTATTCTAAAAATAAACGGGATATCAGATTTCGCTGTTCCCATTACATCAGGATGTTGCACCGTCTCGGAGACATTAAAGCCATTGTTCTCTATTAAATTTAAACGACTAATCGGTGCCATCCCCGCACACGGCTGATGTTCATAGACGCAAAGACATGGTCCTTCCAACTTCAAATATTTTCTTTCCCAGCAGGATTTTGATCTACCAGGGACCTTCACCCATCCCTCCATAGAAACTTCGTTCGCTTTATAAGGAACACTCTGTAGGTCCTGCATAGAAATGCATACGGATATACATGTAATTGTCATGAAAATAACAAGCCTAACGAAATTTGATTTCTTACCACATCAGGTTTATCCGGCTGATCTATTGCCAATGTCTGGACGCTATCTCCCACCGACGATAAACTTTCGTCGCTATCTCTACGAGATTTGTGACAATACTTAGGGAAATCAGTCGGTAAACCGCAATTGGCAGGTACAGATACCGCGCATTCCAAATGCGTCATGATTTGACACTCGCTGCAAGTCGCGGCGCGCCTTCCGAATTGTATAGCCTCTGGACACGCCGCGCACTTTCCAGCGCGCATAGGCAATCCGACATTGAACCTATGCGGAATATTGTGCCCTATCCTTTGTGGAGATAACTGTCTAAGTAACGAGTTACTAGTCTCCATAACACTCTTCACCTTCTTACCATCGCGTTCTGGCGTCGTCGGAGATGTAGGCGCGGACGCACAAGCGGTTTTAGCCTTCTGAATCAGCAGCTGATCTGTCAACGTTTTTACCTTCGCTCGTTCTTTAGCGAGCTGATTTTCCAACTCGCGATATCCAACGGGCATACCCGTGCCTACAGACGATACGTTATCCTTTTGCTTCATACCGAGTATTTTATCACATACGGTTTTCTTTTTCTTACTGCACTCTTCTAATTTCAGTTGCAAATAATCAATCAACTTAGTTTGTTGTTGCCGAGTACTTTCGGCCTTCACCTCTCTTTCTTGGTAAAATTGTCTCATCTCTTCTAATACATTTTCCAATTCTGCTATTCTTGACCTCAGTTCCTGACCCTGATCTATGCTGTTTTGCAGATTAGCCATAAGTTCGACATTCGCTTCTTTTAATTCGTGCACCCTCGTCAAGTATTCGCTACTCTCTTCTTTCACGAGTCTCGACTCCGCCTTTGCGCCTTCTAAAGCGCGACCCATTTCCGAAAGATCGTACTCCATTTCGCCGCATCTCGTAGTCAATTCTTCTACTTGCATAGTGAGTTCTTGAGCAAGTTTCTTATATTGATCTCTTTGAGTGATAAGGCTGTTTCTCTCGCTCTCTATGTCGCTCGTCTCGGATTCTAATTGTTCGACATTACGTTCGGCAACCAGTCTTCGCGTTTTTTCCTCGTTTTGCGCGATATGCGCTTCACGCACTTTCATCTCAGCGGCTTCCAAATCTTTTTGTAATTTCATTTTATCTTGAATCAGCATATTCTCACGTGTTTCATGGTCGCTCGTTAATCTTTCGTAGTCCGTTAATTGTTCCTCCAAAACTGTACAAGTTTCTTTTAACAGTTCGATATTTAATTCGTAGCCTTTGATATCCTGCTCTAATTTCGCAATTTTAGATTCGAGTTCCCTCTTTTCTTCGTTATGTTTGGCGATTGTCTGTGTCAAATGCCTGTTTTCAGCACTCAGGACATCAACACGCTCTTGGTTCGTTCGCATTTGCTTACGAGCCGCATCTAATTCTCTACGTAACGACGCACTAGAAGATTGTAATTCCTCGATCTGATGATTCGCTTGGGTTAAAGCCTGAAAAAGATAAAAGGAATTAAGAATAGACAGTGACAGAGGTAACAGAAAATTGATTTTCTTAATAAACTTTTACATCCACGTTAGGAAAATAAAAAATTTTAAAAGAAATATAATATAAACGTAAATAATCTACCCTTTGTGCCGAATCAGCCTGCATTTTATTCCTAGATGCCTCTTTCGTGATATCATTCAATGATGTTTTCGCAATGTTTAATTCCTTCAACAATTTCTTAGAATTCTCTTCTTCCTCTTTTGCTTTACCGCTTAATTTCTCCTGTAACCTCTGTTTCTCTTCCTGCAGCGTTTTTATTTTATCTTCGGCTCGCTTAGCTTCTCTCACAGCTATACGTTTATCTAGATTAGCATCCGATAATTCTTTTTCTTTTTTCCATAGAGCCAACTGAGCTTGTTTTGCCGTTTGCTTTTCAACTGTTATTTCTTCTTTTAATGTTTGAAGTTGCTGCCTTAGTTTTTCCGTTTCTTCTTGCCCAAAAAATACTTTTGTATCAGTAGCTTCGATAATTGCTGCACGAGTTGCAGCTGGTACCTCATCTAATTGTTTAAGAGTAGCATTCTCCGCTTCCAATTTTGTAACACTATACTCCAAACGTTTCAATAATTCCTCTAAATTGCAAACTTTACGCAACTGTTCTTCTACAATTAAATAATGAACAGTTGTATAAAGATATGTAAAAAAAAAAAAAAGAATCGATAAAATATCCTTACTGCAATTTTATCTTTTACCTTCTTTCTCCAGAGAATCTTGCAATCTTTTTTGCAATGTGGCTTTATCCTGTGCCGCCTGTTCCAAATTTAAGGCAAGCGCTTCGCTTTGTTCTAAATTCATCATAGTTTCATTTAGATCGGATTTGGTAACCTGTAAAATGATCATTTGAAATAAATCATTTAACGTACTAATCTTTTGTATACCGAAATATTTTTGTATTAAATATAAATTTATACAGCAAATTAGTAATTGACGGTATCAGTTTTAAATCCAGCTCTCACTCTAGATATTTGAGAAGCGGAAAGCTATAAACTTTTTAGATTTAAATGATATCAAAGATTTTAATCTCACTCGCTAATAACGATTACTGAATATTCCATACCTGCAACTGTTGCTTTAATTGTTCATTTTCGAGATTCATTCTTTCCAATTGTTCCTGCATAGTTGTGAGTAATTGCTCTGAGGTTTTTAGATCATCTATTTGTCTCGCTCTCTCTTGCAGTTGTTTACGTAGAGTTTCGATCTCAGCATCTCTTGCCGGTAATGTGGCCTGTATGGTACGCAATTGTTCCTGACAATCCTTCAGTTCATTCTGAGCAAGTTCTAGAGCAACATTCAGTCTCGATTCACGACAATGGTTAGAGTCCTGCTCGTTTCGTAACCTAGTTTCAAGATCTGTATTTTTTGCTGCCTCAAAATCCAATTTTGCTCGTAAATCGGCTAATTGATTATGAGCACGGGCAGCTATCTCCTCCAATTTAATTTCTACGCCTTGAACACTTTGTCTATTCAATTCACGTGTCTTCGCCAAAGATTCCTTATATTGTGTCTAAACATATATGTATATATACACGTATACATACACATACACACACACACATACATACATACACATATATTGCAACAAAATTAGCTATTAATAGTTTAAATATAATTCATTTACAGTTTATTTTATAAAGTTAATAATATCATGTTTAATCGATGATATATTGCATTAATATACATAATTGCATTTTATTTCACTCACTTGAAATACACGCAGCTTATCCAATTCTGCATTTGCAGTTTGCAGTTCACATTCTCTTCTTTGCAAACGTGAACTCATTTCATTATTACTTGTGCATAGTTCTGTGATTTTTGTTGTTTGTGCTTCAATATGCTTATTCAATTGTGAAATCTTGTCTTTCTCTGCATTTTCCCATTTGCGCTTAGCATCTCTTATTAATCCGAGTGCACGAGTTTCTAAATCTCTTCTCTCCTGTCGCTCCAGTTCTATCCCAAGAGGCACATTAAACTTTTGTTACAAGCAATAAATATATTAATTGAAACAATCGTGGGCTATATAACTTTTTTCCACGAATATTTATATATTTGTTTAGCAGTAAATAAGTTAAAGTTAACTCTGCTGTAATTATATAATATAATATATATATAAAATTATATTATATAATATATAATATATAAAAATTACCTAATGTCCTTTTAACACCTGCCAAGTCTGATCTTGTAGCTATCAGTTCTTTCTCAAGTATGTCTCTCTCCTTGTTGGATGTTTCTAATCTCCGTGTTTTCTCCTCTAATTGAGATTCCATCTGAGAGAATCCTCTTACCTTATCCTGTAGCTCATGTATTTTCTTTTGCATCTCTTGAACTTCCTTGTTTTTCTCATCTAACTTTGTTTCTAGTTCCATCTTCTCCTTAGAGAACTTGTCTGATTGATGCTTAGGAAATTTGTATTCAAAATATGGAGATCGTCCTGACGATGACATAACTTCAGCCTCTGCAGCTTCAGCTATAAACAATAAAGTTATAAAAATAAAAATAAAAAGAAATTTATGTAAGAAAATCAATACACTTAAAGCATTTTATTAGCCTAAAATTACATAAATGAACAAACCCAAACTTCTTCTAATGCCAGCTAAGTCCGATCTTACGGCTACTAATTCTTGCGTCAACTTGTCCCTTTGTTTGATGCTTGCGTCCAGAATCTTCTCGTCCGGATCGAAGAAATATTTAGATTTACGGGTCTTCTCACAGACCTCTGTCGCCTTCTTATATCGTTCATATCGCGATCTCTCATTACTCTCTGACTCCATGATTTTTCATAACAACGATCGTTGTTATGAGGATCCTCATATCGTTACTGGACTTCCAACGGTCACGAGTAACTCCATGTGTACGATTTGAATTTAATACGCCGTTTGCGACGTCAGAGAGCGCGCGCGCGCGCAAAAGTTTTTGTACTTACGACATCTAGCGGCGGTTTGGCGAGGGAACATATAAAATAGGTCAATCTAAGATCTGTCGATCAGTGAACTCTAAAAAGGGCTCGTTTTATCATTTTTGATTTGTTTTGAAATTGAACAATTAAATTTAAATCGATTTTAAATTATCACAGTTGCAAAGATATAGAGTTTATAGAGTTTCTTTCATCATATTCGATTAATTTAATTGAAAAATTATTCTATTGGAACGATCAATTATTTGTCGACAAATTTAACAATTTAAATTAATTAAAAACGATGAAAAAGGCTCTTAACTAATTATTCTCATCCAAATTTTAATTATTTTATAATTTAAAAAATTTAATAATTAAAAAAAATGTTTAATTATTATTTAAAAATATTTTTTTATATAAATAAATCATAATTTGCAGAAAATAAAGATAGAAAACAAAATGATACAATCTGTTTTAAATTTGGCAATAGGCAATAGGCAAATCGATTGAGCAAATTAATCGGAATATTTTAGAATTATCAGATATTCATTCGTTAGATTTGTAGTAGATTCGTTCGCATCACTTGCATTCTATATTTTTTACACATAAATTAAGAAACATATGCATACGCAGTCGTTTCTGATTGGTTACGCGGTTACGCAGGACGCGGCAAATACGGCCTAATGGGACTCCACCATGAGGTTGTCTCCCCACGCAATTTGCGTAAGCGTAACTTCTGTGAACCAATCAAATCGTTTAAAAGATATTGGGCGGATTTGTGTAGAATAGCCGAGACAATTTGATTGGATAACGCAAGTTACGCCGCATGGGAAACCAACTCAAGTGTGGCGGATGTGTTCTGTCTCTCTCTGATTTTTTGAAACGCCGGTTGCGCTTCGCGCATTTGTTTATCTATCATTTCAATTGCGTCATTTATTGAAGTGAGATTTGTATTGGCCTCAATAATGTAAGCCTCGGCCATTAGGAAGGAGAAGATCGTCTAACGAGGGACTTGGAGAGATTTTGAGAAAATTATGTTTTCTGGCTTGTATCGGTCCATTGTATACTAAGATTAAAAAAAGAGAAGTGCAGGTAAGGAATGTTTCGTTTTTATATAATTTTTGTATTGCATCATCACACATTTCCGTTCTTTGTTTTTCAATTCCAGCTTTGTTTCACCAACTTTTTTGACTTTGTATTACTATTATCATTTTCACATTTGGCTTGTGTTGACCCAGTTCACGGTCCAGTTTTGGCTATATAAGGAAGAAGTTACGCAACCGATAGCCGTAGTACAAGTCACATTTGAGACAACCTGGTTGCATTTTAAGCAAATATGAGGAATATTATCGTTCGTATCGGAGAAATCTGTGTTTAATGAGATTGACCTTTTAAATTTATTATGAAGCCTGATAATAGTAGCAGTCACAGCTGCCTTTAATGACTTAATACAAATATGTGCGACCCACATCAAGTGGAAAAGGTTTTCAATTGTTTAGCTACTTAATCCAATACTCATTAAAAAACTCATAAAAACTCACTCATTCTAACATTCATAAAAACTTGGAGATTTGGATTCATATGCTAGATGTATAGGTGCAATTGAAATTTCAATCAACTTGTGATAAATTTATGTTTGCATTTTGTTGACAAAGTCTCAAGATCCACTACCAGAGAGCTTAAGTTATCTTTAAGTTTAGGCTCTTCAATAGATAGGTTGCATTTTTATCTTCTTTCAGTGTAAAAGAGTAGAACTTAGTATTGGCTTCTAATAAAACTTTGATTTTCTTAAAATTGCTTGAGTCATTAACATGCAGTGTATGTTTAAAATTGTTTAACCTTTTGACATGAAAATTAGAATTAATTTCCCGTAAAGTATCTTTCGGGTCTTGCTGAAAAATATTAATTGGTGATTTTCCTTTTTTTTTTCTCTTCAAATGATGTCCTCGTAGATTGTTTTTGATTGTCGTTTACCTTCTCTGATCCTAGCTTAGAAGTATGACTAGAAACGGTGTTTTTATTTTTTAAATTTTGTATAAATGTATCATTCGATTTGCTCTCTATTCTTCTCTAGTCTTCATTATAGAATCTAAAATCTGGCAGTTTTTTAATATATCGAATCTATTTTTTATTGTACTTACAGTTTGCGATGATTGCGAAACATCGTGAGCTGCACTTTGACACTGTAAAGAGAATTCATTGTTTAGAAGCTTTAATTTATGATTTTCGGTTTTCAATCTTTTAAACCTAGATAAATTATTATGTATTCAAGCACTTTCTTATTTCTACTTTCCAAAATTATCATTACATTATATATATCTTTTTTAATTATTATATTGGTTATTATATTGCAGTACCTCCAACCGGATATATATCATTACGGTCGTTTTTTACTACATTAAACTTTTCGAATCTCAATACACGATTTGTGGTTTTGTTAATTAGTAAAATATCTGTGTTATATTTATTAATGAGACGATATAGAGAAGTTCTTTGATTTTTGATCATAGAATTTACGTTAACATTTATTATTATTTTTATTATTACGTAAAATTAATGTATTGTTTCTATTATGACCTGTGGAATTATCCATTATGATTGAGTAGTTTTTCTAATATTATTGGAATTTTTATTTGAAATAACAGAGAAGAAAATGAGTGATGTGAAAAATATAAAAAGGGAAGGTATCCAACACAAACGAACCTGGCAAGAGTATATTGTATTTTGTCCTTTTAATCATTATCATATGCGAACCGTTACAAATCAAACTGTGATTGTGGTTCTTCCTGCAATTCTGTACGTGTTCCATGTAATCATTCGTGTACATGTGTAATCTGCATGTGTGTATGTCCATTTTTACGAAATTACGTTTTATTATCTATTTAGCATTTCTTAGAGGTATCATTAACGCGTCATCGCAATTATTGATATTATCATTATAATTACTTTGATACAATAAGGCGCATTGCGGTAGTAAATAATATAATAACGTATAACTTTAATTTTAAATACATGAGCGTAATAAATTCAGCATTTGAGTGTGAGGCAATTATATATTTCGTTGTTTAACTTCGTAATTGCTCTATGATTTTGTAGGCTTACGAGACGCTCTATAAAATCGAACGTACGTTTCACCGATAAAAGTACATTTTTAAATAACGCGGAGTAAGTCTGCTATTATATTGCAAACTTCTCTTTCATGTATATATATATTTATAGGCGCGTAAATATAACCGTTAAGATGCGTATATACAAAAAAATATGTACAAAATGTATTTTCCCGTTTCGTTTTCTTTCGTTATCACCCGCCTCTTTCTTTATTTCCAACATTCTGGGTTTTTCATATATACGTAATATGGCATCCATTACCTTGAAAATATTTCTCATCGAGCTATTAATTAAACTTGATTTAAAGATCAAGATCTTTCTACTTTTTGTATTAACATTAAAACAATTATTTAGAGCTTAATTTAGATGCAAACAGGAAATGTTTAAAAGTTATTTAATTCGTATTTGGATTAAAAAAATGTCTCCATTTCAATTGCACATTAAGAATTTCATTAAAATCTTCAAAATTGTTTACTACTTAAAAAAAATCTCGCCCTTTAAAAGGACGATCGTTTTAGTGTTAAAGACGACGCCGAGTTATTTCTCTTCTCCGCAATATTTTTATCATATATCACTTCAATTGACAAGTAATTATCTGTTCAGAGTAACATATTTTATGAAATTTTTTTAGAATCATTTCTATTCAATTAAATAACACGCTAAACTAAATCTCTTTTTTTTTTGTTTAATTATAATAAAAAAAAATTGATGTTATAAAAGTGGCCGAGGTGGTTGGTCACGGCAACTGATTCCCAGAGAGATTATTTTACCTTATCTTATTAGCATTGGATATTTACTTTAAAAAACGGTTACGATTAATTTGAACTGTTACAACATTGTCGTCTATTCGCGGAAATGAGTATTTTCGGTTGTCGCATTATTGTCTAAACGCTTATACGTGTCCCTGCTGCGATAACATGAGTAATTATATGGTCATTTAAAAAAAACGCAAATTGTCCGGAAAATCATGATACAACTACTGAAGTTGTTATGAATGAGTTGATTAACTGCAGTCTAGTCATTATGATAGAATCAATACGAAGTGAATATATTACGTAAAAAGAATTACGCGATCTAAAGATTTATTTTCTTATTATTTGTTGCAAAAGAAAAAAAAAAAAGATAGAATAATTTCCTCGGTAATTATATCATGATATCTTTTAGGATACCCTGTATTTACTCACGGCGTCACTCCTCGTGCGACTATTTCAATAATAAGGCACGTTGTTGCACGGTCTGCTAGTGGAGGACGGTTTATACGGTTCCAAGACAAAGATTATGATGTCGTCTTACTATCCAGATTGCCGAAGATGACATCATGATCTTCTACTGATCACTCCATCCGCTCACTTTCCTGGCACTTACGGTCTAACGTATCACAATCCGGAATCTTGAACGATACACGAATTCGACTGGTTAAAGAATAGCAATATTCGTTCGAGAACGGGTAGAATAAGACTATTTCTATAATTTCTTATAAAAAAAAAAAAAAAAAAAAAAAAAAAACTGATGACAATTTGAAAAATTTTAAATAAAAGATAAAATTAAAAGAATAGAAAGTTGCAATTGATTTGACTTGCCATGGAAAGCGGAGCAGAACTTTGCGCGAATATTTCATTTTTTTTTATGAAACATTGAATTCTAATAAGAAAGATGTGAAATCTGGACTAAGTAAAGGATTTGATTTTATTGATTTGGAAGTTACGAATTATGTCACCGGAATCGATGCATGAAGGACACTTAGACATTCGTTTCCGCTGACATTCATTCGCAACTTTCGGAGTTCGGAATCAGGAAATCGAATGCGTTGTAAACCGGAAACACTGAGGTCGGAACGAAACTTCGCTAGCCAACTCGGATGCAGCTTTTTCTCGTTAAATTTTCGAGTCGCAGACCAGCTGCTCGGTGGGTCATGTGCTCTGACATACAGAGGAAATCAACGACATACGTGAGTGTCGCGATCGTGATTTCGCAACGCGTACTCGGGCAAGCCGGGATTAAACAATTAAATAAGCTTATCGTGGAGAGTATTATTTAAATAATTTATGTTTTTTGTATATATACAATTGCGCTCGCGTTCGCGCGTAATTCTCGCTGCTGTGCGTGTCGAAGGGTTGCTTCTGGCACGCGGTATTGGCACACGTGCCGCGATCACTGGTCACGCCAACTGTATAGCATCTTCGCAGCACGCAATTTGTCGACGACATTTGTCGACGACAAATCCGTCTTTGACAAATCCGCAATTTCAAGCTCATTGAAGCGCGTGTCCCTGCAATCTGCGCATGGCACCTGGGATTCAGACTCTGGGACTCAGGAGGCAGCGGTTTCCACAACCACTAGCTTTCTGTCTTATTTTTCGTCGTTCTGCTATTTCAAATTCAAAAGGGAAATAGAACTGCAGCTCGTGGTAGGCTTGGAACGCGCGCGATCCTCCGACTTTCATACTTCTACCCCGAGGACTCTGTCGACAACGTATTCGTATCTTTTCGGCTCCCCGTTGCCATTCTTCTCGGCGGACTCCAGTGGAGCTTCTCTTTCGCCGTTTTCTGAACTTTGCGTGTTTGCTTCTGCTGGCGGTCGACCTTTAGCATTCATAGACTTGCCGTCGGCACTAGATATTGCGCTCTCATCTTCATTAGCGATTGTGGCAGGATTTGCAGCATTCCGATCCGTGATGTTACCGCTCTTCATTGCTGGCGATGCACTTCCAGGAACGCTATTCGGCCGTGTTATTGAGGAATTCGTAAGACCGTGAATACTGGTGACGGGTTCTGACGCGTGTCTCCTATGCATGTGTAATGCTGCGGGACACGTATTGTCGGTTCCGAGCTCTTCGGGTGGTAGAACAGGAACGTTCAGATTCACTCGCGTGAAGAAGGCCATTTTTTCCCTAAAGGAGAAAAATAATATTGCTCGTTTATTAAATTATACAAAAGCTAATATATTTTCTTCTTATTAATTCTCATATAATATTTGAAATTGTCTATCAAACTATAAAAATTTTTCATCAATTCCATTCAATTTACTTGATATAACTTTTGATTAACGCTTATAATATTCAAATATTCGATTATTTTGGATATTAATTTTAGATATTATTTATTTTAGATATCAGATTATTTTAATAATGAATATCATTATTGGATATAAATATTTGAATATTCGATTATTCAAATTATTGATTTTACAAGCATTTAGATCTCTTGGAATATGCCATTAACAATAGTAAAAAATCAATAGTAAAGAATTTTGAAAAGGTAAACCTCTCGTTACTTACTTGAAGGAAATTATATCGGGCTTTCCCTTCCCAGCCTTCGTTTTCCTCAACTTGTAGATCTCCTTCGAAGTTTTCTTCAGCATCTTCTCCACCTTCTTATCTTCAAGGCTTTTGCCGTTTTTACCGTTTTCCGCCTGTGCTATGAGGTTTTGGAATTTCTGATCTTCCAGCAGCCACGTTGCTAAGTCAGTGTCACCTCTCTCGCGCGCTTGCTCCAGTCGTTGCTTTAATTCCCGTAACCTACTAAGTTCATCTTGGAGATTATTCAATCTAGCGTGCTGCGCCTGAAGATCTAATTCGAGATCCAATGATGTCCTCGCTGTCGGCGGCAGATGAGACGATTTCTTAGTGGTTTTATAACTGAGGGCGGAGGACGGTCGACGCCATCGCAGGGAACGCCTCTCTACCGAATTCCGTTGAAAAGGTCCGCCTCTGCGATAAAGCGGCATACTGCTATCGCTATCGCTGCGATTGAGCTGCGCAAGACGGATCATAAGAAAAATATAAATAATATAATAAGAAAGAATTTTCTTCGAAGTGTCAAAATTTGCATATATAAAAATACAAGACATATAGACAAATTCGGGAAAAAACGAATAACGGAAATTTATTTACGGCTCATTCAATTGATCTAAGCTACCTTTACATTTAAAAAAATCTCGAAAATAAAAATTATTCCTAAAATTTTTTGTTCCATATAAAAAAAAAGTACAGTAGCAATATTAGTGAACGAAATGTGATTCAAACTTACCCGACAGATGTAATGATTTCTGCTGACGGCCGCGCTCGGTGAGAATGTCTGACTCCTTTTGATTACAATAGAGTTCTTGTCGTCATGAATAGCGCCGGGCGCGACGCCAGCCGCGGAAAGTTTCCTTTGCTTGCCCTGTTCCGGAATAAACACGCATTCGGTGTTCGTTTCCTTGTCTTGCGTTTGCCTTGTTTCCTCGTTTAATTCTTCATCCTCCTATTACGCCATAAATAGAATCGTTACAAATAAATATAGATGATTATAAATAACAGGGGAAGCTTGTTGAACAACAAATTCTGATAAATTCTCAAGCTGTTCAAGTGAAAATATTTAAGCTTTAAATTCGGACAAGCGGTATAAACCGAGCGAATTCATCAAAACATAAAAATTTAAGTAATTCCGCTTCTCGAAAAGAAAAAAAGAAATTTAATTTGTTCAAATATAGAGGATGTTTTATAATTCATTAATTTCAATGTAGATTCTGATAAATTTAGAATCAAGTTTTAATAAAAATGCCTATAGTCTTGACATATAGTAAGCAATTGAAGAATTACACTAATTTGTAAGACTAATTTTTAACAAAAAATTCAAACACTAACAGTGACAGAAAAATATTAAGATGAAATTAATTATGATAGTATTAACGTTTTTTAACGTATTCACAGCTTCAATTGCAAATTCAGAAGGATCAAACGAATATTGCAGTATATTTATAGCAACGTTACTTACCTCATGCTCCAAAACGTCTTCTAAAATATTATCCTCCATTGTAAACTCCACGATGATACCTTCCTCGTCGCTATCCTCGCTCCCGCTTTCGCTGCCATCATCCTCATCCTCCTCTTCTGGACTGCGAAGACAATTCAGCTCCTCCAACCTCAGTGTCACAGCTGTCTGCAACTCGTCGCAGCCTTGATTCCTCGTTAAGGTGGACGTTTGGGAACTGATTATCGTGCTCTCATCGCTGCTCTCCTCTTTCGTATTTTGCACGCTCTTATACACCGAGATATCCGACTCCTGCTTGTCGTGTCTCGCCTGCCTTACGCTCGTGGAGGCGCCGTTGCTGGCACTGGTACCAGGACTGTCGGATGGTTGCATGAAGCGGAAGGAGAGTATATTGTACCATTTCACGCTAGGAGATTCTGGACTGAAGTCTGCCAGCGAGACTTGCGCAGAACCCTGCAATTAGATTAATATTCCAGAATGACATGCGACAATTTAATTCTCGCGGTTTAGAATACGGCATTGATGTTACCTGAGAAAATATGAAATTTTGGCCATTTTGACTAATAAAGGAAACACCGAGAAACATTGATTTTCTAAGTAAGCTTGGATTTTTTTTTATTGTAACGTACCATCGATTGAACATTACCGTGAAATAAATCCCGGAATGAAGTGTAAACGTGTTGTTTGAATAGAATATGTGTATTTAAAAAAAAAAAAAAGTATGTACACTTACCAAACATTTGTCGACTTCAGTACACCAAAGCGTCACTTGCAACGTTTTCGTATACAACTTGTTGAGCGGAACGGCGATCGGGAACGTCTCACCGAAGGTCGGTTTTCGCAAGTCTACAACAGATTTCGTGCAACATGTGTGGTTGGCGGACGGTTGCATAGGCAGCAGGGCAGCCTTAATGTACCTGAAATGCATAGCGAAAAACAACTTTAATTCCGTGTAAAACGGTTAGTTTTAACGCAGTTGTAGTTGTGCTTTAAGGTCGCGAGCTATCAATTATTCTCTAAAAGGATACTCAAACGAAAACAAATAAAATTTGAGAAAGATCAGTCTCTCTCTCTCTCTCTCTCTCTCTCTCTCTCTCTCTCTCTCTCTCTCTCTCTCTCCTTCATTCATTGGCGGGATTGGAAAACGTGGGTTCACCGCGACATGAAAGATAGATCATTAATCAAACGCTCCCGCATAACTATACACATTAATCTGTCTCCCTTTCTCGAGCGTCGAAGCGTCGTTGCCGTTTCGCGAATTTATGGCCGGCGGTCGGGCGCACAATAGCCACGGGAATAAATTCCTGAGTGGCCGTAAAGCTAATTGCGAGACGCGCGGTATCGCTGATAATAGCCGGCGTCTTACGTAACGAAGGTGAACGCGACGCGCGCGGCGCTCGGCTGGTCAATGATCCAGGCGCGAGTGCGCGACAAGGATTTCATAATTACATTCCAATTTCAGACACGTCGGTGGGGGGGGGGGGGGGCCCGAGTGATCGATCGGGCAGCTAGCTCGAGTCATTAAGATCCGCCGATTGCGAATGGCGAATAGACAAAAGTCGAGTGCGTTCGCGTAACTCGCCAGCAGGTTGATTTAACGTTGCGCAACGGAGTTATTTAATCGGCGAAGTTATTTTTAAAAACGAGATATCGTTCGTGAATAGTTCTAGCTATCAGCGGCGAACGTGTACACATTTGAATTTACCTCGCGATGTTAACTAATCGCGAATATAAATATTTGTCTTATGTTTCACCAGGAACGAAAGTTGCGAGATATAAACGATGCAACGAATCGGAATAGTACTGACTAGTAGTATGATGAAATATCGCTTGGAGCATATTGTTTGAAAGTAATTAGAAAAGTCTTGGTAGGTACTCACACTTGCGCGTTGCTGGGTATGAAAAGTGCGGCCAGATTTCTTGCACGTTCGATGCCAACGTGAAGTAGTCCGTCGCTCACCGAATACCTGATAAATGCCAAATACCTTATAAATTTTAATTCAGATGTTCGTTTTCGAGATCTGAATAAAGAGAAGCAGGAGCACAAGGAGCAGTAAAATAATCCATAATCTTTCATAAAAAGTGACACTTTGATGCGTGATGTTTTGATTTGCTCAACATCCAACATTATGATATGAACGATTAATAAGATAAGCGTACCTCAGTTTGATCTGCACTTGTGCCGTTTCCAAGCTCATCTCGCCAGAAGCCAGCGGATCCACGTCGGTGATGGGGCCAGACAATCTTTTCCGATTGCATGCCTCGAAGACACCTGAATCACCCGCGACGCTCTCGTCAGAGACCGCGGCAGAAACAGATCTGGTATTAGTACCGGAGCTGCTGGCCCTTGATCTGATTCCGGTAGGCGGTGGTGTCTCGCTGATCGGCGACAAAGGAGGCGGCTCTTGCGGTAGGGACAGTGACGGTGCCTGTTGCAGCTGCAGCTGCACGTTACCCGCACCGGGCCTACCCAGGCCGCTACCTTGGGACATGTTACTCGACTGCAGCTCAACCGGTGGATGAGGACCGCCTACGAGCTTTAGACGTTCCTGCGAATTGACGGAGCACGACTGCTGCTCCTGCTGCGGCGACACTACTCCTTGCTGCTGACTAAGTCTAAATTCCGACAGACGATCCTCCAATTGATTCCCGTCCAAATGCGATCCGATGGCACCGCTGATCGCTGATGCCATTGCCGTCGGCGTCACCGCCGTCGCCGTCACTACCGTTGCGGGAGCTGCTCTCTGATACTGCCTTCTCTGGAGTTCCACTTGCTCATAAGCGGGTGGCGGACCCATCGGCGCGTTTTCGTACAACGGTGATACCGGCGGGCTGACGCTTGACAGGCTCGATCTTGGGGAGAGACTGGGCTGCGATCTGCCAGGCGAGGGTGTACCAACGAGATTATTCTGCTCGGAACCGCGCAAGAGTCTTTCGACACGTCTGTGAAGATCGACCATGTCGACCGGTCGTTCCTGTTGCGAACTGGCCGTACCCAGACACTGAGGACCGCCATAAATATCCGTGAAACTAAGTCCAGAACTGAGAGAACCCTTGCTGCTGGTCGTACTGAGACTACCGAGGCTGGAACTGCTGCTCACGGACAACGTACTGGCGCTCAACGTCTTCAACTGACCCTCCAACATCGCCATCGAGCGCAGTGCGGTTCTGAGTTGCTGCAGCAACAGCTGCTTCTCTTCGTGTAGCCGCACGCGATCGGTGATAGTCTTGTTCGACAGTTCAAACGCGGTATTAAGATCCTGTTCAAGTCTACGGATCTCCAACTGGATCTTCTTCATGTCTTGCTGCGTTCTCGTGCGCGGTGTGATACTACGTAATTCCCTCAGCAGCTGTTCCTTTTCCTGGAACAACAACAGCTTGTCCTTATCGCTCTCGGTCTGACCAGGCGTCACCTTCTCCTCAAGATCCGCCAATTGCTGTTGAATATGCTGGATCTGTTTCCTCGCTTCATCGTATTGCAGCCTCATACGTGCCATCTCGGCCAATCGGGTGCCGATTGGCACCAGCTCGCCTGAGAGATCCGTCTGGGAAGCCGTACTAAGTTTCTCTTGCGGCAAGCTGAGCGTGCTAGCTTCCGGACTGCCCTCGCACAGTTGCAGCCTTGTCAATTCATCCTTCAACTGCGCGAGCGATTGCATCAACTCGGCCTTCTCCTTCTCGCCCGAGCTCAAGGACTTCTGGATGTTGCGAAGCTCCGTCATTATCGCCTGCGCCTCCATGATATTGTAGCAACCACCATGATGGCTGTTCAATTTTTGTTCCACGCTGCGAAAAGAATAGATTATATGAATATATATACATAGATTTGTAAATACTATAAATAATTAAAATAACGATAGTTATAATAAAAAAAAAAAAATTTACAATCTACGATAAAATTTAGATTTCTTGAACGTGTTGTATTAAACGATATTATTAAAATAAGTCAAAATTTTGCGTAAGATCATTTTACAATTAGTAAAATGCATACAAATAATTTTTATTTTAAAGATTGCAATTTTTAAATTAAATTTCAAATATAGACAAAAATAATATCTATTCGAATAGAGTTTAGCTGAAGTTAAAAAACTGGTCATCGCTAATTCGCATGTATATAATACCTGGCGAGAGTATCCACTCCTCGTTGCGTGCAATTCATCTCCGCTCGTATCTGCTCGAGTTCTCGTTTTAATCGAGAAACTCGGCTCCTTGCGAGTGCCACATCGGATTTAAGCAGGTCAGGGTCGTATTTAGTACTCAAGGAACTCGAGCTGGAACACACTGTGAGCCACAAATGCCCGTTAATATTTTCCAACAACGACAGAGAACTCGTTTTGCCTATACACTCGCGTTACAATTTATGTAAATTGGACATTTAACTGGGTATAAAATTCAAAATTTAAAGACAGGATTCCTTAATTTACAGCTATATTCTGCAAACTTGTTTCAACGACGGAACGTATTTTTATAACATGATCGACAAAACTTTTATAAATAACGCATACAGTGTATTCAGGTTACTAACGAATTAAAAGAAAAAAAAAAACAATTAAAATCTATTTTTATTATAACAAATCGAAATTATATATAATCAAGATTTACTTTCTGTTAAACAACACTCACAACTCGTACGAGAGGCACCAAGGGTAGTCAAGGCGTTATTGAGATGATTGTATTCATCTTGAGCCAGGCAGAGCCTTTGATGTTTTACGTCATAGATCTCCTTTTTCGCCTACAACACAAGAATTTGATAATCTTTTTAAAAATGTCACCGATTAATATTCTCATATCCATATTATATAACACTCGTTTTTTTCATCGAACCGTGTAAGCGTCATTTCTCGTGACTTGTGAGACAGGTTAATTAAAGAGCGTTAGGAAGATGATGAATACGCTGGAATAATTCGTCATAGTTGTACAACTTTTAAACGGCGATTATTTAAATTTCAAGAATTCAGATGATTGCGCTTCCGTAAATAGCATCGTTGCCGAGTTGTCTAATTTTCAATTATTTATTTAGCGATCACGTGCAAATTGCGCGCGCTAGAATGTCAGATGTTAAACTTATGTATATAAAGGAAGATATACGAAGAAGTATGTGCGAAGAAGATGCGAGATGAAGATTACACAAGATTCTCCGCAAAATTCAAGGAAACGAATATATTTCTTCAAAATAAGAAAAGGCCTTTCTAGGCCTTTTTATATAATTATTGAAGAAAGAAGTCTTTGCCTCTGTATAATATTTTCACGAATAATTAGAATAATTTGTATCAGTAATATTTATTTTAATCATACGAACGTAATGTAATATTATGTGCCAATATATATGCTGTGTTCAATAAAATGCTTTGATATCAAAAGCGTAATTAAATATTCCTTGTCTATTTTACGATTATTCCATGTGCGATATCACTATATTTCCAACAATTCAGAAGAACCACACAAGCTCTCGTGCGAAGAAATGCATCACGGTATACATCGATTTCACTTTAAAAGAGATCCTGGCTGCTCGTATTCGCTGCAACAGACGGACTGCAATCACGGTTCGCATGTAGAAATACAACTTTAACGCTTCCTCGGTAATGGGAATTTTACGAAACACCTTCTAAAAGACAAATATAATTTCACGTTGCGAAGAGAAGCACTGAAAGACACAATTTGTATTTCACACTTTCATTCTCCTGGGAAGGAGAAGATGCGCGAGGAAGATAACGAGTGTAATATGTAACTTCCAATAATATATATTTCTTATGCTTATGGGTAGCCGCAAGTCAGGGGTCCTTACATATTCGCAATAGTAATATCCCGTAGCGTCGGCATCGGTGCGTTTGTAGCATTGCTCCCAGTAGAATCTCTGTATCTGCTCATCGTTCTCGTAATCATTGTGATAGCACATCCTCATACGATACTGCGACACTACGTTTTCATAGATCTGTTCTTGTTGCTGCTGCTGCTGTCGCTGCAGTTGCTGCGTTAAGCGTTGCTGCTGATATTGAAGATATGTCGGAGGTTGCAAATTCCTGCGATGCTGCTCCTGCTCCTGTTCCTGCGCCTGCTGCTGCTGCTGCTGCTGTTGTTGTTGCTGATGATGATGGTAATTGTCCACGTAGTTACGGTACTGGTATGCTGGTACGAGTACGCAGAGGGTGTACTGACGGTCCATGCCGAGTACACGATGGACTGTGCACACTCTCTGTGGCTACGTGATACCTTTCTTCCTTTTCTTCCTCCTCCTCCTTCTTCACCACCTCCGCTTTTTCCTCTTCTTCCTGTCTTCTTCCTATTCCTCTTCCACCGATTTCTCTTTCTCTCTCTCTCTCTTCTTTTCTTTCCTCTCCTCCTCTCCTTTTCTCCGCTTCTTCACTTCCTCCTCTCGATCCCTCGTCTCGTGCCCTCCTGCGCTCTCGTACGCTCTCCTATCTCCTCTTTTCTCCTCGCCTCATCTTCGCGAAAGCCTCTTCGAGACTGGCCGGTGTACGGGGCCCGAAATTCCGATCCCCACCTCCGTGGGTCTCAATTTTTAAGGGATCCCACCTTTTTTCCTCTTTTTGCCTTCTCTTTCTTCGCTTCTTGCATCGTCCGGCCAGTCCTGACTACCACCTCTCTTCGATATCTCTCCTATCCCTCCTCCGATACCCCTTTTTACCCCCACTGTCGCACACCTCGCGCACACAGATTCCTTCCTCTCTTCAACAGGATGGAGCACAAACTGGCTCCATCCTGTACTCCCTCTTCCTCCTTCTCTTCTTCTTCTTCTACTTCTTCTTCTTCTTCTCCATCTTCATCTTCTCCTCTCATTTCAGTCGCTTCCTCCATCGTATATTTTTCATGGCATCTCTCTCGCTTCTCGGCGGCCTCAAGCCTCTTCTTTCTTATCTGGCATAAAAAGGCGGGCCTCGCCAGACCCGACAGGATTGTCGCAACCAAGATTTCGGTTCAAATTCTAAGTTCTGATTTAAAAAGAATTAACTTAAAATTTAAATAGTGTAAGATATCTCGTATTTGTGTTGAAAATAAAGTCAGTTAATCTACAGTATGCGATTCGCTCCTAGAAAAAATTATCTAAAATTATTATTCTTCAACCGTAATAACCAATTACTTAAAGATTCGTTTTCCCTTCAAAGATTTTTTATGTAACAAAAATTGTAAAACATTTTGTTTTTTATGCTGTGGAAATATATATTATGTATTATAAAAATCTAACTTATACTAAAACATCTTAAAATGTTACATTGTACATTGTAAAATGTTTTATATATCCATGTTAAAAAGTTGCAAAAGTTGTAGAGAAAGAAAAAAAACTATGATACAGTCGATGATAAAAAAAAAACTATAATATTTTGCAAATGTTTTCTAACATTTCATAGGTAATAAAATCTTTCATCGGAACATCCAATAACTTTCTTTTTATTTTGTAAATAATTTCGAAATATCGAAATTCATGTTTATCATCGTCATTCTGCCTCCTAAGGGCATCTATTTTTTCAGACTCGCGGAATGTCGCTGCGTGCAATGCAATCCAGAAGTGCAGGGCGCCTGAGGCGAATGCACGATCTTGTCACTAGTGGGGACAGCGTGCACGCAAGCTATGAGGATGGAAGCAAGAGTAGAGGGAGAGGGAGAGAGAGAGAGAGAGAGAGAGAGAGAGAGAGAGAGAGACAGAGAGGAGAAGGAGAGAGAAAGAAAGAGAGTTGAACGAGGGGTAGTCAGGATTACTGAGGAATCAGGGGAGGACGAGGACGAACGGATGGGAGAAAGAAAGAGAGGCAAGATGAGGCATGAAGGGACGCCGATGGAAGGGCAAGGAAAGAGAAGGAGCGGGGAAGAGATCCGGCGAGGTCACGGTACGACCCTGCTTGAACGTGGTCGCATCCGTTGGGGCTCTGCCGTCGGTAGTAGAACCGACCTTGAGTCGCGCATTATGCCCCGTCCTTGTTGGAATTTCTGGGGCCCCTACTGGCCCCATCAGCCGTGTCTCCGGATGATCATCTAAGAGCGGGCCCAGCCGGCAGGGTAGCGGGGCCCTCGCTTGTTGCGCGCCACCTCACCATTTCTCCGCCAATCGGAGGAATCACCTCACTCATGGGGCTACAGTGTACACATCGGGGAAGAGGACATGGGTTCTTTCCGCTCCCTCTCCCTCTCCCAACCATACTCGCATACTCTTCACGAAGCCCTCACGATCTTTTTCTCCCCTTCCCTTCCACGCCACTCTTCCTCTTCGCCCTCAAAACGTCGGAAAGAACCCACGGCGCCTCGCGCGCATATTTCTCGGTTCATACTATACTATTATTGTCGAGAGAGCACGCAGATGGTATCAAGTACAGGCCGGTTCGTCCGCTCTATGGAAAGAGGCCTTATTTTTCCACCCGCCTATTCCTATCCTCCCAATCCTCCTTTCTCTTTTACCATTTCTTCCTATTTCACCACTGTCGCCATCGCCATGGTCCGCCGCAGCCACTGGCGTATTCTTTTTTCGATCGATGGATCTTCGTCTTCTTTTTCATAAAACAGCGAAATGATCTTGACTTCCGATAAAAAATCTTGGGACCACTTTTGGTTCCCGATTGCCACTTCCTTTCGGTGTCGACTTCCACTTCTTTTAGTTCTCTATACATCAATCATGTATTCCAGCTTCATTTCTTTTTCATTTAGCTTTTGAAGATATCACAATAAAAGAAAATAAAAAATACATCTGTGAATTTTATAAAATCGCCTTGTGACATATTATCTATTTTTTAATCAACCTATCTTTCCCATCTGCCCTCATCTTCGTCCTCTTCCTTCTCTTCCTACTCGCCGTCAGTCTGACAACATCAAATTGGCGCATTCTTTTTTTATTTGACGGACTTTCTCCTCTTTTTAAAAGAATATAAAAAGTACACTTTTTTCGAACTAGGAAATATTATGTTTCTTTTTTTCTTTATGTATGTACGTATGTATGTGTTTTTATGTACGTAACATCCTTTTCCCTCTATCTCATTAATTTATCAACTCTATAACTCAAAACTTTGAAATTTATATTACAGATTAAACATGTATATCTTGTGCAATCATTATCCAAGTTCCTTAAATTTATATATATAAATATATATATATATAAAATAATCCTATAATATCAATGCATAACATATAATATCAATTTTAATTAAAATGCTACATTACACACAAACACACACACACACACACACACACACACACACACACACACACACACACAAAACAAAATCTTTCAAATTTATTTATTTATTTATAAAATTAAATTTAGCTGAAATACTAAAACTTCGTATCCCTGTTTCTTGGTCTAGGACATATCTCTCGACTGAAAGGAGTCGAAAGGAACGAAGGAACGAGAGAGGTCTCTCTTCAGCGACAGCCGCATTCCAAGCAAGAATGCCTAATACCGTTCCTAGCGCAACAAAAAACAAAAGGTCATCTCGAAGGATACGAGAGAAGGAAGGTACGGCAGGATCATACGAGGAGGAAGACGAACCGCATATCGTCTCGGACGAAGGGAAAGAGAGGGGACACGATAGGACGAAGAGGAGGCGGAAGGCGTCTCTCGGATATATTCCTGCGCAAACGGCCGCGATTTATACCGCCTGGAGCTCACTATCCTAGGAGCCGAATGCCTAACTGATTGCTGAATTCCATTCCATCGGCCTGCCTTCTCTCTCTCTTCTTTTTTCATCTTCCCCCCCCCCTCTCTCTCTCTCTCTCTCGTTCTCGCTCTTTCGTTGCTCCTCGTTCTCGCGAGCATCTCGCGTTCTCCACCTTAGAAATACTACGAGAAACCATGAACGTCGTTTGCTCTCGTTCAAAATTCCAGCCGCCTCGATCGAATCATTCTAAAAAGAGAATTTTAAATAATTTCGATAAAAATTGTTAACGTAAACTGATCGCAAAAGTTTTATATCCCCCCCCCCATAATACAATAATATGTATCTCTTTAAAAAAAAAAAAATCACAATTCTCCCGAGACTCGCAAAAGAGATATTATCCAAAAATCCGTCTCGCATTTAATCATCATTGTCCAATTCCGGTCTTTATTGTGAATATACGTGAAAAAAATTAAATGTCAAATGAGATTAAGCTAAGTCTACACCGAGATGATAATATTGTTTTTTTTTTTTTTTAATCTACTGAAGTCCTTTCTTCTTCTTTTTTTTTTTTTTTTTTATTTCAGTTGGAGCGACTTGTTTTACCGCCTCACTAATGAAAGGATCCTTATCTTAAACGGGAAGGATAATAGAAGAGTCGAGAGAGATTACAAAAGAGGAACGAATTACTGATTCCGAGTATATCAATTGATCGGTCATTTTCCACGCATTCTACGCGCACTCGTAGTAAAAGTGATGATGCAGGCTCAATACTTTCTTGCCCCGTATTGCAAAATCGTCGATCGTAACGTTCTCGCGTGTCATCGGGGAAACTTCTCGTTAGGAAACATTATTAATTAACGTACGTAAGCCAGGTTCTCCTTGTTCTCCGTTAATTCGCCGTCATTATATACAGGTAAATTCAGGATAAAAGCGGGCTGAGCGAGAAGCAATTAACATCCCCGAGCTCGGGAGGGTTTCCGAGAAAAGGCAGGTGCAATTTGTACACGATCGCCGAGATTGCGGCGGTCAAAATGTTGAGATAGTTCGGCGTGATCGACCTCCCTCGGTCGACCGGGGGGTCAGACCGGGGGGGTACGGCGAGACGTATATTCGAAGGTGGGTCTCGCTACCTACGCTATAAATAATTCTCGCGGTAATCCTCGCGATTGCCGCGGCACGGCATGTAATATACCCGTACCGCCATACGCATGCGCGCACGCGTGTACGCACGTGTGCTATCTCCGGGCCCCATCTCGGGCCCAACCACCGCCGCGCGCGGGATCTTTCCGCGCGATGAAAGGATGTCCGCGTAGCGAAGCGGAAGACAAGAGCCGCGCTAGGAAGAAAATGTATGGGGAGGTCAGCGGGAATGCGTTCCCGCGAGACGACAAGAAGCGAGGGAGGGAGCAAAAGAGTAAACAGAAGAGTTACGAATGAGGGAATGGATCGAGTGAGACGGAGAGAACTGGAAACTGCGCCGTAGGAAGAACGAAGCGAAATAAGAGAGAAGACGGCGAGGAGACGTCCGAGAGATGAACGAGGATGCGAGGGGGAATAGA
The DNA here is from genome assembly GCF_055798465.1 of Pogonomyrmex barbatus. Taxonomy (NCBI): domain Eukaryota; kingdom Metazoa; phylum Arthropoda; class Insecta; order Hymenoptera; family Formicidae; genus Pogonomyrmex; species Pogonomyrmex barbatus. The sequence goes on along the minus strand of NW_028297115.1, from coordinate 1,024,155 downwards.
GCAATGAGAGAGGCTACGAATAAGTAAGTGCAGCAGAGAAGAAATGAAAGGGGAAAGGGAGCGGGAGAGGGGGGGGGGGAAGGGAGGATGGATGAAAGTGTTGTGCTTGTGCGTTGCTCAAATACAAATAAGATAGAACGAGAAAGAATTGGAAGAAACGAAGAGAGACGAAAACACAAGAAGAGATGGGAGAAATGAGAAGCGCCTAAGTGTCCTTAGAAAGCGGAGGGAGTAGATGAGAGAGAAAGAGGAAGGAGTCATCTCCTAACCCCGCACAGAATGATAAAAAAAAGACGTCGCGTTCTCGAGCCACACAAAGCAAAAGAGGCTGCACGCGTTTCTTAATTCTTTATGACCTATATCATTCAACGTGTATCAACGAAGAATGCCGCGGGAGTTTAACACAGCTGTAGGGAGATGATTTCCGCGCGAGCGGGCTAGAAGAACTTGAGATAGAGAAAAGATCGAGAAAGAGAGAGAGAGAGAGAGAGAGAGAGAGAGAGAGGAGGGAAAGAATGAGGAAAGAGAGAAAGAGAGGCCGCGGCCGAGAAGTTCACGTTGCAAGTAATGGCAAGGAAGGAGGCCCGCTCGCGCGAGCGAGCGCGGATGGTGATGGTGGCGGCAGTGGAGACGGCGGAGGAGGAGGAGGGATCGGAATGCAGCCGAGTGAGGAATTCCGACCCCTCCCGCATATTTATCTGAGCGCGCGGCGCAGCGCGGCGCGGTGCGGCGCGGAGCGGAGGCAGCGGGACCTGGGTCGGGCCCGGTCCGCGGGGCCCCCTTTTATAGTGCGCCAACCACGCGGACTCGCGCGCGGAGAGGGAGTACAAATAAAGGAGAGAGGAAGCGAGGTAACACGGAGAGAAAGAGAGAGAGAGAGAGAGAGAGAGAGAGAGAGAGAGGGAGAGGGAGAGAGAGAGAAGGAGGGGGAATGGAGCGGGACCGAGGATACGTACGAGGCCAGTGCCAGGCCACTATTACGGCCTTAGCGTATAGGCTTATTCAGGAATGCCCGCGGTGTTTTGTAATTGGGCGCATTCGTAAGATTTTCTCGTGAATGCACGAGCGAACGAGCGAGAGAGAAACGGGGAGAAAGAGGAAGGACTCTCGACGTGACGCGAGTCGTTTTGCTTCATTTAAGCCTGTCCGATATAAGATCCGTAATTGTTAACATTTAAAGGACTCTTTTCAAGAGAGAGCTTTATTGTGTACTATCAGATTAATTTGATACTCACTTGCTTTATTAACCTTAGCGTCCGAACGAAATAACTCGATTCTAAATTACGCAAGCAATAAATTTTTTGTGTGTGTGTGTGTGTGTGTGTGTGTGTTTTTATGTATATTTGTATGTATATATTTTTTTATGAAAACTATAAATCAGAAATCATGCGTAGATTGCTTATGCTCTTATAATCAGAGAGCATGCATCAAGATGTTCATCAAGAAACATTTCCAGACACATGTCCAGACATATAAGACATGCCAATAAAATATTTTCGGACGATAGGAAAGAAGTAAAATTAAAAAGCCTCGATTGTTGGTAAGTTAATAGCGCGGCGGTTTATGAATTCCGTGACGCGCAGCCGTAGACAACGTCGCTCAAGTTTCTACCGGACATGACTTTCGTAGAATTCGGCCGAGACCCGCCGCTACCTCCCAAGGCTGATGAGGACCCGACGATGGCCGCCATGACGAAAAGGAAGAAAGAAAGAGGAACGTGCTCTCGAGATTAAAATGATTAGGTTTAGGTAGGAGAGCGGAGAGGAAGGAGCAGAGAGAAACGAGAACGCGTTGGGGGCCCGAGCGCTACCGGGCGCTCACGTGATCGCCCTGTGGCTACCGAATTCCGTATGAAGTGGGTCTCGTGTTTGGCTCGAAGGGCCTCACAAGGGTCCCTCTAAACAACCTGATTCATTTCGAGACCACGAGGGGGTAGGAAAATCGGATGTGCATAAAAGCGGATGCAACTTTGTGCTCCCAATCTCCAACATGTTGTCTCGGGACGTCTCTTCATCATATCTTACTCTTATGAAATGCGAAATCTTTTTTCTCTGAACGGATTTTAAAATTTTTGTTCCATAAGAAGTAAAAGGCAGAGCGCATTTCGGAGTTAATTCGAAAAAAACTTGAATTTCTTTCTAAAGCTTTCTTCACAAATCTTGCTGAGATGATCGTATTCCTATGGATTACAGATTATTAATACAACAAGACTTTATGATGACACTACTCCATCAAGATGCAGAACATCTTGTAAAATGCAATTGCTATCTTTTGCACCTCGATGTCTTTCCAAAGTACAATTCTGAGATTATGACTCATGTTACACTTTGTTCTCGAACAAATAAAGCGTAACAAGTAAGATAAAAAGTAATCGAAAAAATACTTATTAGTTAAGATTCCTCAACTATAAACATACTTTGTATGAACTATGTGCACCTGTAAGGCTTCTCGAGAGATTATTCCTTTAAAATATTTTAAATATTTCAGTCAAATTTGAAATTATGAAGCTTAATTAAGAAAAATAGCTTCTATTTTAAATAAATTTTATAATTATAGAAAAAAAACGTTTAGTTATAGAAATTTAAACTTCAAATTCCTCGATGAGCCCGTCGTTCGGCTTATTTTTTGCTCGTAATAGGATACGCTGCATTTTTATGTATTAAAGTATTTCGCAAATGCACGTTTATGAACGCGCATGAATTTTTGCAAGCGTCGGATGAAACGCGCGAGATCAGTGATATCTGATTCAGATTTACGTTTCGATGGCGGGAGGAAGGGAGGTAAGGTGCGAGAGAGGGGGAACGGAGGGATCGAGAGTAATCGGGCTGACGGTCGAGAAAGGAATTTCTTTGGCCGGACAGCTGCTGCCGAACAAAGGACGCGGGATATAAAAGAAGAGTTCCTCAAGGCGCACGTGGCTCCCGCGAGAGAAAAAGAGTAAGAGGGAGGGAGTAAAAGGGGCGAGAAAAGGAGAGGAGAGAGAGAAAGAAGAGGAGAGGATCCACGGCTAATACAAGGACTGGATATACACGCGACCTGCACCGCTCCGGCACCTTTCCAAAAATTCCTCCCCTCACCGCCAATTTCTCCCTTTTCTAAATCGTTAAATCGCGGAATGAATCCTCCTGCGGCATTAATCCCAACAAACGGGGGAGAAAAATTAAAAGAAAGAAAAGCTAAATTTATGAAAAAAAAAATGTTTCCCTTTCCTTCTTCCAAATCTTTTCCTTTTTCCCCCCTTTCTTAATTAATTGTCAGGCTTATTAGTCATTGAGAAGAAGAAAATTTAGACTCGTTAAAGTTTTTTTTTTTTTTTAATTATTATCGTATACGAGGAGTCGTCCTTTCATCGTTTACAAGTTACGGCACGTTCCGTACGCGTCCTTCGCGCGATTCCGATCGCAAAAGGTTGGCGCTGGGTTTTATGCAGCTCGTAGGATCGGTTTGATTCACTTGCGCGGACTGACGAGCAGCCCGGCTGTGCGACGGCAATGGCACACGCAGCAGTCCGCGTTCTTGCTCACAGAAGTCGCCACGATGCCCGCCCGTTCGGTCCACGCGTCGAATCAACACGGGGCGCACGATTCGCCGCGGTAAATCCGTGCACCGAAAGCACCTTACTTTTGTATTAATGCTTATACCGAGTGAAAGTGTATCGCGCATTCCGCAAATGTTACACGAGCGTGCGCGACCGTCGCGTTGCGACGCGAAAAGAACGCGGCGAGAGAGAGAGAGAGAGAGAGAGAGAGAGAGAGAGAGAGAGAGAGAGAGATCGCGCGCCTTCCCAATTCTATTTCGTTTATCTCCCAGATCAAACGAGATGTACACTCTTAATCTTATATCGCATAATATCTCTAAATTCGAGATATTTTTAAATTAAAAAAAAAAAAAAAATACCTCAAATCGAAAGATAACGTGCTAAGAATATACGAAGCTCGAGGGGAAGGGGGGAGGCCCTTCTGTCTCTCCCTCCGCTGCCTTCGCTCGTAATGAAAAGATTAACAATTCTTCGATTATGAAAAATCGGGAGAAGAAAATTGGAATTTTATATAAAGATTCATTCATTCGAGGACCAATGATATAAATACAGCAAAATGATAATGTAAACTGTTGATAGCGCGAGATCTAAAATAGCCTGCGAAAAGAAATAGGTAGTTCGCGACGGTAGAGCTTAATCGAGGCGATACACGGCGAGCGAGGAACTAAACGGGACAGGGACTAGCCGAATTAATGCGTCGCAGAATTTATTTTCGCACCTGCCTCCGGTGAAGATAACGGCTGATACGACGTAGCGAGGCGCGCGATAGCGTCTGCGTCGTGCCGCATTCCAGCGCGTTGCCTGTGTCTTCCTCGTGGCGCAAAACAACCCAATCGCGCCTTTCGCGTATACGTCGCATCAGGCAATTAATTCGATGACAACGCGCCACCCTCCTCCTGCCCCCGATCCCCAATCGCGTTTACCTAGAGAACGCCACAGAAAATGAAATTCCCCGATTTTTTCACGACTTTTACACACGCGCGCGCGCACACACACACACACACACACACACACACACACACACACACACAGAGTGGAAAATTTTCGATGACCGATAATATTAAATTTTTACATTTGAAAGCAGGGGATATAAAAAAAAAATTACTCATACTAGACACGATACAACTTTAGAAATGTAATATAATCCTGAATGCAAATTTCGAGTCAACAAAAAATGAATGAGTAAAAAGAATGCAATTACGATAAGAAAAGAGAGATTAAAAAAAAAATTCTAAAGAAATTATAACATTTTTTTTAGAACAAGAACACCTAAGGGAATTGTGAGAAAAGTTCTAAATTTCTTTATATTTTTTTCCTTGACTTTTGCAACTTTTCTAGATTTTCCAAACTGGCAACTATAACTAATACTGATTGACGAACAATAACTTTCGATCGACGACTCGTCGGTTGTCTGATCAGAGATTTTGAGAATCCCCAAAAAATCCATCGTCTATCATTTATTCTCGTATCGAGTACACTTGATCGAGCACAAATCAAGAAAACAGGTTCAAAAATGAAACTGATGAAGAAGATAAAAAATTTTATCTTCTTCACCTTCAGTTTGGAAGTATCCTGATCTTCGCGGTCGATTAAAATTTAGAAATTTTGTATATACGCACAAATGATTATATCGGACGTGATGTAACGCCGGGACACCCGGTATATATATTCGCGGTAGCAGTCGTTACCTTATCGGCCAGATACAGCAAGATTTAACGAATTCCTGCCGGGGAAAGTTCTCGGTGCATTTTGCGTTTATTGGCACACATATGCCCCGCGCGTCACACATACATACATTTGTGTGACTTGTATCTGCTTTAACATACGTAAACGTGTGCGAAGCAGCCACACTCTCGCACCTCTCGCTCGCTACAAAATGCTCTCGCATCTTGCATGAATCATGCTCGTTTCGGAGCGGGATTACGCGGCAATTAGAATATTATAAAATATCAATCCGCAAACAAATCTTTCTCCCTTCCTATTTCCTTTTCCCACTCCCTTTCTCTTTTATATAAATTGTTCTTTAACTATCCGGAATTCTGTACGAAGCCACAAGGCTTCGGAGTGTCAAACTTTTTCTTTTCGTTCACCCACCTATTCTGCTCAGGAAAAACGGGTAAAAAAAATTCATTTATTAAAAGTGGACGCTGTGTGGACGCATTTTCTAATATATAAGATAATTAATTAATCACGTGTCACATGTCGTCTTGTTAAATTCTCATTCGATCTATTGTCTTATCCCCTACCACCCGTCCCTCGATTATCTCGCTTTTAATTGCGAACTCAATCGACAAATGTTCGATTGTACATATAAATAGTCTATCACACAATTAATTATATTTATGAGAGTATTCCGCGTTGCGAGTAGAGTGATAAGAAGAAAAGTTGTATGAAAGTAAAGTACCACTGCTATCCCCCGATTTATCGTAATCGTGTGCCATAAATCATAAACAATCGTCGCAGTCGTATTGGGTAGGTGCGAGAGGCAAAAAGTCGCGATTGAAGATGCCTACAAATTTACAAGTAGTCGCTCGCTGAGATTTAAAATTCCTTAAATTAATTAAAATTCCTAAATTTTATTAAATTAATTAAATTAATTAAAATTCCTAAATTTTATTGAAATTCCTTAATAGAATTCCTTAATAGAACGCTCGATACTTGTTCGCGAGCAGCCCAAAACGCATAGAATCCGTTGCGAGGAGCACGAATTTCAATTTTCTTATCCGGCGTCTCGTGAATGCACGACTCTGACGATTCCACGAGATACGCACGCACGCACGCACACACGCACGCACGCACACACGCGCGTGCGTACGTGAGCGAGAGGCGGTTCGCGGTGGCAGGCCGACCGCCGAGAGATGCTGATATGAATGGAATGCGATGCTATTATCGGAGTGTACCTACCGATAAGTCGTTACGTCGCGGCCATCGTCGAGGAGAAAAATGGGGAAAGGAGCGTTTTCTACGATGCGAGCGGCAAAAGGGCCGGGTAACTCCCGAAGGATCGCGTTCGTGGAAAACCATGTATGAAATGTGCACGGTGATAACCAAGAGCGAGAATTCGAATTCGCGGATCTTCTTCATCGGATTTTTCCTTTCCTTCCGACTCGTGCGCATTTTTCTACAACGATAAAGAAGAATCACCCCCCCCTATAAAATATTCCCCTATAAATAAATTATTCATCAGTTCCAAGAATTTTCATTGCTTTTCCTCGATGCGCATATTTAAATTTTTATCAAGCGAATAAAATATCCCTCCCGCCTTAAATAATTCTCGCGGCTTTTTTTATTTAAAAACGTCTCGCTTGTGTAAATTATATAATTATATAATATTGAGTGAATTAAGAGCCTTGCATTCTTATAGACGATAAAATAATAATACACGAAATATTTTTATGATTTTGAATTGATATGATATGATTTTTATGATTTTTATGATTTATGATTTTGAAATATTTTGTTCATTTGATAAAAATTTAAATATGAAAATTCTTAGGACTAATGAATATTTTATTTATAGGAGAATATTTCATCGATGATTCTTCTTTATCGATTTGTCTGCTGCATTGTTAGATATGATTATACATTGATCATTATTCGTCACATAAACACTTCAATGTAACTCAGATAGTCTGACAGATACATTGATTGCACGTGACAATGGGATACGATAGCCCATGTATAATAATTTCTGACAGATTATTATTCCTCCGACATTAGAATCGTCATACAATAAGATGTGACATTTGCTTAACAAGCATAATTTATCGCTCGCGATTGATTGTTACAAAATAAAATAAATAAATGTGCATGTTCAGATGAGAGCAAAACATATGAATACAAAGAAAGTATTGTTAATATTAAGAAAATAAAATTGTTAATATAAATTTTTGTATAAATTTGTTTTATAAAGGGACCTTTCTCTATAAATCATTTTGTAAATCAATATTCTAATAAAAATATTGCTCGTCGATAAATTATATTAATTGTCAATAATTTGTATTCATTTTTATAACTATTGTTGTGACCAAAATTATTCAACGTTGTCCATTGAATGATTTTCATCGATGTTCTCAAATACATAAAGAAAATATTTCTTTAAAAAGATTTTATATTCCTATTTGTTTGATTCGAACAAATATAATGTTATATAAAACATTTACATTTATATTTACATTTATATTTTTGAATGAAGTCAAATCATATTATTTGAGAAAAAATATAAAACAAATTTTGTCGATGGAATAATAATAATAAAAAAATGTTGTTTCATTACACTTGATTACACATATATTGTTTAATGAAATAAAACATTAACTCGCGAGCAATATCTAGCATCACCATCAGATAGACGCGATGGAATTTTATTTTTTGTAAATAAAAATCGAATAGAGTACAAAACGCGCAGTATTACAAGACTCATTTCAATCATTTCTAGTAAAATGGTCTTTTGTAAGGGCGAATCCCAAAATAGGGGTTGCATCCAAATGGAGTTCCTTAAAATAAAAGGCTCCGAGATAAAATCAAATATTATTTTATATAATTATTAAGATGAAAATAAAAATGTCTTTATAGAAATTTCAGTACTTTTTTTTTGAAATAATGAAACTAAATTAAAAATAAGACCATTTTTTTTTAAGTTTTCTTCCACGTAAAAATATTTATAATTTGAAAAAAATCAAACAATTTTTCAGTTCAAATAATAATTTGATTGGACTATCTCAACGAATAAATTGTTTTAGATTTCAACAAATTTATTAAATCTAAAAAATTTATTCTGTATACAAGACACATTCTCGGCAAGGACGTGATTCACAATCCACAAACGTTATCAAGATTTTCTAATATAAGATATATCTCCTCACTCACGAAGATTGCCTTATCGCGATTGCCAAGGCGCGACATGTTAAGAGAGTCGATCGATCGTCTTCTACAACAACGATGTAATCCTCAGGTCGTCAATGTAAATACAATAGATACAATGCCAAGTATATTTATCGCGTTACGTTTCATCTTCATTATATATCATTATAAAATATAATATTAATACGTTATTGTCCTATTATTATAAGTAAAATCATATGTTGACATCTATAATTATTATAAGATATTATTTAATCATAATTTATTATAACAAATAATTTATCATAAATCATCTTTTACGTATTGTAATTTAATGAATTTTACATTATTATTATTCCTAAGATAAAATATATACATAATACACACACACACACACACACACACACACACACACGCACACACACACACACACACACACACACACACACACACACACACCTTTTCTTTTTTCTTAATATATTTAAACGCAATATACTCGGACAATATATCTGATAGACTACCGATCTTCATAACATTTGGTCACACCGCGCATGATTTAAGTGTCTGTGATCGTGCAAGGGAGACCGGAATCCTTTTCACGTCTGGAATGCGTATAACCCTCTCCACAGTGCTTTCGGAGAAATAGGGATCGGATATGCCTCTCTTTCTTCCATCCTAAGCATTCCAACGGGGTGATTGTCGAATGCTATATTGAGTCCTCCCTCGCGTATTGCCTTATCATGGAGGACGCGGAGGAACGTCAAAACATCGTCGGGAGTTATCTCTGACCGAGAGTACGTCGAATACGAAGAAATCTTTGCATAGTAGCCGCCCCTCCCCCCCCCCTCTTATTACCGCGAATTTTTAACATGATAGCCGCACGACGTAGCGATATAAAAATAGAATTGTAATAAACGACCAGATCGATAAACGACACATGTAGCACGAAACTATTGGTATTTTCAAAATAACAATTTTCAAAATAGATGGACAAATTTTTCTGCACTGAGAAAAAAGTTTTTTTTTTTTTTAGATTTGGCAATTCTATGTGTTTGATTTGAATTTATTCAATTTAAACAACATAATTTTATATTAAACATCAGTTTGTTGAATTAAGAATTTTGTTGTTTCGAGTATACTCTGCTGTTTAATAGAAAAATACTATTATTTAAAGAAAATAAAATTGGTCTTTGAAATAAATAATATATGTTCGGCTAAATATTGTTTCGATCAAAAAAAGAAATTTTCTTAATATTATTAATGATATTATTGATGCACGTAACAAGAAGCGTTATTTTTCTTCAAACAATTTATTAAACAAATTTTATTTAAATTAGCAATTTATTATTTGAAAAATCAAACAAATATGTTGAATCAGTAATTGATTTGGACTATTGCAAAAGATAAATTTCTTTGACTCTAATAAAATTTATTTAAAAAAAGATCCAAAGAATTCGTTCTGTCTATATATTCGGCTCTCCAACGCTAATTTGTGGATGCGTTTCCTTAATCGTTTGCAATTCGAAATATCTATAATTCGAAGTATCTATTCGAAATATTAAGAAAATATCGACTTAATTGATTAACGAATACATCGTCGATTAGACGAGTGAAAGGTTGCAGATCAAATAATAATACATTAAACATATTTGTAGAGATTCTCTGATGACTTCCGTTATTCTGTCTAAGCATGTTGCCGATCGATTATTATTGCTGATCGATACGATCACCCGACGATAAATAATGAACGCTGAACTGAACTGTGTACTATACAAAGATTTCAAGCTTCGGAATAATAGAACAATAGCTCCGAGCGGAAGAACAATGCGTGATGTCTCACTGAGGTCAATCGACACTTTCGAAGACGTGACCGTCCCGAGATCCGTCGGCTCGGGATCAAAGTCGGGCAAAATGTCAGGCGGGACGTTTTCCCCGAAACGCATATTTTCGCGGGCACGCGAATAAAACGGTAGTCGGATACAGAGAATTTGGAAACAGAGCTGCCCGTTATCGCGACGCGATAGCGTCTCGATAATCGCGCTTTTTGCATTCCTCTGTCTCTCGATAAGATAGCGGCAGCTGTGGTCGTGACTCAATTTTCGCTCGTCTTACCGCAGCTCTACCCACGTGTGCATTGTGCGCGAAAATGCCTCTCGCCTAGATAGTCAGAATACGTCAGCATACCGCGCGCAGCCTGCAGAAATGCTGATTCTTTCGATGTCACGTATACACGTATGCACGTCAAAGCACGCACGCACACACACACACACACACACACACACACACACACACACACACACACACACACACACACACACACACACACACCACACACACACCACACACACACACGCACGCGCGCACACACACACACACACACACACACACACACACACACAGAGCATACACAGGTTTTCAAGAGCAGAGCGCGTTTGATCCGATGTAGTCGGTTGGCAACAAATTACGCCGAGACATAAACCGACTCAATGAATGTCATCGCCAGGATAACCATCCTAACTTGTGTGTTGCCAATGATACAATTTCTCTAGCCGGACGTCGAACTCTAGTCGGGCCTCCATGGCCCACGCGGCAGGCGCGCGACACATCTGAGAGGTCAATCCCTCAGAGGTTAAACCGCTGAGAAAGTTTGATACTCCTTAAAGCCACGACGCATTACTGGAAAATTATCCCATCATCATTTAGATTGCAATTAGCATAAAGGTCTCTGACTCCCAGCGGAAAATTCCTTAATCCATTTTAATACATCATTATTTTTATTAATTAATGAATAAGCGTTTATTAATTTATGTAAATAATATTAGCAATTCTCGTATCCAGGTCCAGATTATTCAGAGAGAATAATAGGCATTTAATTCCATGCGTGAGATTTATTCAATTATGTATTATCATCGCGTAATCGTCTTGCGAGAGCTACTATAATGGAGGATAATCCGTTTATTATTATTATTATTATTATTATTATTATTATTATTATTTTATGTAGAAGGATCCATCGAGATTTATAGAATTATAAAAGATCTGAAAATTGTAAGATCCAGAAATCTTATTTTACAGTAGCATTCTATACGGAAGCCGAGTAGAAACGAACTCTGAACTGGCAAAGGCTCGCTGCCACTGCGAACTTCCCGATGACTTGACTCGGCCCAAGGAATCTTCGTCTTCATTTTGCATATCTAACAAGACCACGCTCGCGACATCCCAAAAATTCAAACTGCAGAGAGAGAGAGAGAGAGAGAGAGAGAGAGAGAGAGAGAGAGAGAGAGAGAGAGAGGATAGAGGGACGGAAGGAGAAAGAGAAAAGAGAGAAGGTTCATCGAAGGGAGAAAGAGAGAGAGAGCGTGAAATTCCGTTGGATCTCTAAAAATAGTTGCTTACAAAAAGGAAGAATAACACAAGTACGCATATATCTGGTCCTCGAGTAAAAGCGTAGATCTATTTATGTATCTCCCGGTAGAGATGGAATCCCGATCCCTTCGTATGGTCGTTAACATTGTTTGTCCCTGGGAGGAAGGAGAGACGTAGGAATGTGAAAAGCCACGCCAGCACAAACGGCCGATCTCCTCGCAGTTAATTCCGAGTCCGAATCTCTTGCAGATGTCTCGAAATGGCAAAACGATCTGAGAATTTCGCGCGGCGAAATTATATTTTCAAAAAGATCAAAAAGGAAAAAAAAACAAAAGGGAAAGGAAAAATTCAAAAGTAATCGCAAAGAGAATAGAATTCATTCGAATAATCCTCGGCTTTATAAAGAAAATATTCGCATTGAATAATATAATTAATAATAATTAATGACGTAACTTCCTTGCCTTACAAATGATTAAATCGCGTTGTTAAACGACAAGAGAGATATCGCGAATCTCTATCTAATTTTTACATAAATTAGTGTTAAAACAAAAATATTTATAAGAACGGGGAATTTTTAGAAAAAAAAAAATATATATATATATATACGTTTTTAATTAGGCCATTATATAATTTTGTTCGAATAAAAAATGATAAGGACGAGCTCAGATCTCCATGGATCCATCGAGTATGTAACTTGGTAATCTAAAAGGAGTAGAAGCGAACAAGTCAAGGCCGAGGGAAGTGTGATAAGAACAGCGCTCTGTGGATGGTAGATACCGATGAACGAGTCGAATTCTTTCCGCCCCGGCAGCACGTGGGAATTTTGCGGCATGCCCTCGGCTCACCTCCTGGGAAAGACAAAAATAATTGTGGAAAGGACGGGAAGCCGAGCGAGCGTGAGCGCAGAAAAAGACATACGCAAACACAAACGAGCGATCTCTCGGAAGAGAAACCGAACGGATGCATCCGAAAAAGGGAGAGTATTTGGAATGCCTGGAAAATCGTCGGAATAACATTAACAGATTTCTGCGAAATCGTGCGGAAAGGACACGAGAGGAATTTCAACGTCTGTGCGACAAAACACGATCGCACTTTGACCGATCGACTTGGCATTATTCGACATCTATCGGAGCGCTACCGACTCCTGAATGATTTTCAAGAAGAATTCACCGATATATATATACGATTTTGCCGAGTCCAATTTTTCATCACGAAAATCAAAACGCAAAAAAAGACTTATTTTTCCTACATTGCATTTCGTTTATTCGCAAATAAAGCATAAAGATCATTATCGCACGCTCTCCTTCGATATCTACAACAAATATATCAGCTCGGCGAAATTGTACCGGCATTAATCTTCCCTTGGTTCGTGCGAAATTAACCGAGGAGCAAAACAAGATAAGGAGATATGACATTTTCGACGTCCGTCCACATTTGTAATGGGCGCGTTAATTTTTTTTTTTCGACGGTGAAACTCAGGTTGAGAATATTCCCGACGTTTCCCATCTGTTCCTCACATCGAAGGAATTTATATTTCTGCGAACTTGGAAGGTCTATTTTCCAAAGTCTCTTCGAAAGGGAAAGCAAGAGAGAGAAAAAAAAAAAAAAAAACAATGCAGGAAAAGAAATCATTAAAACGTCTATGCCGAAATATTCGACGGCGGAAATGACGGATCGCTGTGCTATCCTCGGCGGTGCGAAGGGAGAGAGAGCATCATCTCGGCGAGAGTTTGGAGAGGCGACGGACGGTAGCTCATTCCGGCGCGGTCGTACGCCCTCGGCAATCCTCGTGGGTCTTCGCGGCGTCACTTCGTGGACCGCCTGGGGGCCCTACGCGAGCGTAACACCGGTAGCTACCATGCCAAAAGGGTCCCATGGTGCGAGTTACGCGAGACCGCGGGGGAAAGAGAGAGAGAGAGAGAGAGAGAGAGAGACAGGCGGAAAAATAAAAGAAAGGGCGGGAGTAAAAGGAAAAAGAGGGGAAGGACCCTGTGACGTAGTCCAGGGAGAAACGGGAAGGGTGGAAGGAGAAAGAAAGGACGAAATGTTTGAGAGGGGGACCGAAACGACAGGGAGGATCCAGGGGGAACCGGCATCTTTTCTTCGCGATGCATTGACGCTCGAAAGAGCGGCGTTAAGACCCCTCTCTCTCTCCCCCTCCCCCCTTCTCCCCACTCGCCACGACACCGCGTACTACGTTGAGAGAGAGAGAGCCTCCCCCCCCCCCCCTCCCGCCCTCTCCCGGACCCCCCTTCGCCAACCTCGGCGTGGAGCCGCTGGGCCCAACAGCGGAGGCAGTGGCGACGGGAAGGGTAGAGGAGGGCGGATTCGAGAGGACGGGAGACATTCCAATCTCTCGTGGCAAGCCTGCCTGCCTGCCTGCCTGCCTGCCTGCCTGTTCCCTCGCTCGCTTGTCTGCTCGCCGCTTACCAAGTCACCATCCTAAAGCCGGCCCACGCCACATCGAGTGGCACGCGGACGATCCGTAACCGTATAGAATCTCCCGGGCTATCAATCCCGGCCGATCGATTTTTATTTTCGGGCGACAATAACTAACGACAATTCGTACGGTCGAGGAAATCTGTCAGAGATGATCTGAAGTCAGAATTTACGCGCGCGTAAATGATTCGCGAGATGATTGACAGCAGGATCCGCTCGATTCACCATCATTCACCTTACATTTCCCGCATTTGGAATGAGAGACCTGCATTTACATATTTCGGAAGAGAGAAACGTATCGTAAATACTAAAGAAGAAATCTATTTCAAGATGGGAGGATTAGGTCTTTCGAGTAAAAACTTAAATAAATGTGTATTTTCAATTATTTATATATATATATATATATATATATATATATATATGTGTGTGTGTGTGTGTGTGTGTGTGTGTGTGTGTGTGTGTGTGTAGATAATAATTGTAACAGAAAAATCTCGCCTCATCATAAACATAATAGCTTAATGACATAATAGCTATTAATTTCACTTCAATAAAAAGGTGTAAAGAGATAATGCGTATAGATAATGCATTTTTTCGTGGTAGCACTTCGACGATAGTACTTGATAAGGCTACGACGTAGAGATCGAATTGGAACGCAGCGTGTAAATGTACTTCGACCCCCAAGTATGCCTTCAATACGCGAGAAAAAGTGAGACGAGGCGCACAATGCAACGTAGTATATGCCGCGCCACAGAGATCCAGTTACAAAGAACGAATCTGCTTTCACATTTATCGAATTCCAACGCCGTTCGTTCGTTCGTTCGTTCTGCATACCGAGCTACCAAGAATTCGTCCCGAGCGATTTTGTGAAGCCGAGATCACGTTGTTGCGACATTGTTGCCCATAATCGATAGGACTAAGGACGGCATATATATATATATATATATATATATATATAGGATGTTTCAAAAAGACCGAGTATCTTTTCAATGTCAAACTCGTTGAACAATTCGGGGTCAATTTTAACAAGGCATCAATAAGTTGAAAATTATAACAGACTAAAAGAGAAAAAAGTTTTTTATAAATTAATCTTCAAGGAAGCTGATGATGCAAATGATCATATTTTTTTCAGTCAACTTCTATTGAGACTTATTGTAAATTTAAATTAAAAATTTAATTTTATAGAAACGTAAGATTAAAATTGATGAATGTAGTTATTTCCAATTTAGCTAGAAAAAAATCTATCAGTGAAGAAAAATTCAGTTTTAGAAAGAAATAAGATTGTGAAGATTTTTTTAGAAGAATCTATAATGCCTTATAAATCCACACATCAAAGTATATTTTGATATTATTTCATTTTATGTATATTTTATAGATTTACATTTGCTTTATTTCTATGTAAAAATATTTTACGAGATAAAGAATTCATATTTTTTAATCAAATAAATAATATTTTATATAACACAGAGCTGTGTGATTCTTCTATTTCTTGAATTTATATTCATTGAACCTTTCTCAACTCGTTTACCTAGGTATCAAATGATGATCGTATTTAACCGATATTCGATCTACGATAATACATATTCATCGTTTGAATCGCTTTATACAGAAATTTTATCGTCTTTGGTCGTTAAAAAAAATACGACATGTATATATAATCAGATAAGTAATTAATTAGTGATCCATTGGTGATTAGGCGGCGCCAACTCAGAAATCAGCAACAATCGGTCGTGGATGACGATGTCAATGACTTTGAAACTTCGAATTCGAACCGTTATAAGAGGCCTATACATACACATGTATATACATGCATATAAAAGATGTACGTATACATATATAAGATAGACCGATAACGCAATTTCCGGTGATACCATATGTCGAAACGTACAATCTGCTTTTTTCTGCTTTTTCTTCTTTTTTCTTCGTATCATCAAAAGGAAAGGAGGATTCTAGATGCCCAAGTTGGAAGAGACATTTTATACATATATATATATATATATATATAGTTCCCCTTGAATCTTATGCGCAACGGTCTTCGAGGATAATCCATGGGATAATCCTGGAAATGCAATTATTCGATAAACTCGATATGGCCTTTGGGCCGGCGGGTCAGAGAACATCACACCTGTCGACTGCGTTTTGAAAGCCACAGGTCAACGCGAGCCGGTTCCTATTTGCAGAGGAGTCGACCACGACGTTTCCCGTTTCGTTGGTCCCCAGGAAACGCTCGTGGAGCGGATCATTGGGCCTGGTCAGTGACGAAGGAAACGCGTGACGTGGCTGTCAAACCCGAAACCCGCGATCAACCCTCTTGCGCCCGCGCGCGCGCATCAGGAATTCGATTTCGAGAACCGATAGAATGCCGAGTGAGACAACAAGGCTGGCCGTCGACTTCTTCTACCTGTCACACTTTAAACTTGCACTACCCGGTATCTCGGTATCTGACATACGGGAGAGAGATCGCGCGACAAAACACGCACGACAACGTGTACGTCAGTTGCAGTCGGATCGATCTGTACGTACACGGCGAAAGAGTGCGACACACTCTCAGGCAATCAGTCTTCTTCTTTCTCTCCAGAAAATTCGAAAATTCAGGACAATAGAGAGGATAAACGGTGGTGGCGCGCTATTTTGGCGCGCGCGCGCGCACGTGTGTGCGTGTGTACACGCGCCGCGGCTGGCAATCATCGCAGCTGAATATTTCAACGTTCCCAGAATTTTTTCTTGCCAGAAATAAAAGGTTTAAATTAGGATACATTGGCACACACGGGCGATTTTCACGGGCTGGCAGCCGCAATTTCGACGGCGGCGGCGGCCGTCGGGAGAGACGCAAGTTGAAACATCAAGCGGAGAAACGAGAGTCCCGTGGCGGGAAAAAACGTACGCGCCGCCCCGAAAGAATGAAATTCCCGATCGATCCATCGATCGATCGAAACAGACCGAAAGGGGAGGGCAGGCACGGAACGACCGGGGGCGGGAAGGCAGGAACGAACGGTGGGAGGGAGGGAGGGAGGGAGGGAACGCGAAGAAAGTCCGGGCACCTGCGCTTTCGAACGAGATCCGCGATATGATTTACGGCAATCGAGGCATTCGCAGTTTCCTCCGGCGGTGTCATAATCGGTTTTGTATCTGTCCGCGCGAGAGAGCCGACGAGCGGTACGGGCCGAGCGGGCAAAAATAAATGGCAATTAACATTCCTCTCGCATCTCGCTGCTTCTCGACGGGGCATCACGAAGAGCCGGGGAGAGAGAAAGAGAGAACGAGAAATGTGGAAGTGGGGATCGAGAGTGTGTGTGTGTGTGTGTGTATGTGTGTGTGTGTGTGTGTGTGTGTGTGTGTGTGTGTGTGAGAGAGAGAGAGAGAGAGAGAGAGAGAGAGAAAGAGAGAGAGGGGGGAGGGAGGGGGAGAAGGGAGAGGGGAGAGAGGCGGAAGGGGAGAGCGGGATGCTGCGCTGCTCGAGGCCCCCGGATGAGGCCCGCAGCACGCGTTGGAGAGGGGGTGTAAGAAACGGGGCCCGCGCGCCTCTAGGGGACCGGCAAAGCCCGGCAAAGCGCGGCTTGTCCGTCCGTACGTCCGTCCGAAAAATGTCAGATTCGAGTCAGGAATGTTTCTTGCGTTATGATACACACAAAATTCATTGAATTCCTGAGCCGCGAGGTTGCGTCGGACTTTCGAGTCTTTCTCTCTCGACGGATTACGGGGGGACGACGCTAGAGCCGAATATCGATACTTTCACCTTGAAATCTTGACACTTTGGCTCGTATCCGATCGAAAAGGACCAATAATTTAAGCGCAATACTCCTGACATTTTAATCCCTATTTAATCCTTATTACCAATATTTCTTGAGATGTTGTAATTTGCATGTTGTGTGCACATGCTTGTTATTGAAAATTACAACGGCACAATCGTCCAGGTGTTAAAAAAGAATTGGAACATGAATATTTTTTTTAACGTTTCGACGTGGCTTGATTATTATTGATTAAAAAAGATTACACTATATTGATATCACTATTATACAAGATATAAAAAGAAAAATTCTTATCTACAATCATACATTCCAACTTTCGTGCCATTAACGAAGAATATTACATCACAATTTTATTTTGCTCGGCATCGGATATCAAGAGAAAACTTGCATCGGCAAGGAGGCGTTGACATTTTTTTTCCCATGAGATTAAAGGCCGTAAATTTTTCTGGATTTTCCGGTCTTGGAATGCTCGCGAATGCCGTGGAAATATCACGAATTGAAATGAAGCTATCGATCGTATACGGAACGAACGTGAGATTTATGATTTGGTAATTATTTCAGTACTCGAGGCTGAAGTTTTACTAATCATTCATCGCGCATCGCGATACTACTAGATACTGAAATGCCATTATCCCATAAAACGATTAGTTCCAGGAACAAATCGAGTCGTTTGATTCATATGACAGATATATACGTTCAATAATGGATATTTTTACGTTTCTGTTTATTGTCATTTTTTTATTAAAAGTACTTCTTGCGAAACTTTTTTTGTGTCGCTAAAAATTCCGATCGCAAAGTGAAGAAATCAATCATAGAGTGGCGTAACTTTAAGCAAACTCCTTCAATCAAGGTTAATCGTGGCGTCTCTCGCGAATTCTTATCTAAACTTTCGAAATTCCTGAAGATTACGTCATACACAATCCTCTTACGAATGCGCGGGGGCCACTCATCGTCAGACCACAGACAGTCGTCACGAAGACATCGTGAATTAAGTTTCTATTTCTGCTGCATTTTATTTAATCTATGCGATAAAATCTTTTATGATAATTCATGATAATTCATCTTTTGACAAGCTAAATTATAATAAAAATTATGTAAGACAAATTATTCGATAAATCTTGCGCTGAGAGAAAAAAAAGAGAAAAAAAGAGAACAAAAAAAAAGAAAAGAATAGACAATATATTATCTTAAATTTGTAAAATACTATGGGTCATAAATTTTAAAAATTTTCGTTGATGTCTCAAGTGAAAGGAATACATAAAACGGCTAAGTGTAAGATGCCAAAATGTGTTTTGTTTCCATTCATCCGATCATAAATTCAATAATGTTGATTCAAATATCATTGATTTATAATGCTGCACAAAAATATCACGTGCAGATTCGTCTGACGTACACATCCCGCATGAGTGATTTCCACATTACGTGCATATCGACTCGAATGTACGGGCGACAATACGTTTAGATCATCCACGTTTATATAATTCCTTCAAAGTCCTGATTCTTTCCGTTTATAACTATTACTTTATATAAAAATCGAAAAAAAATAGAATTCATTGGACAATAATAAGAATTTATAATAAAGTAATTTATAATAAATTAAAATTTATAATAAAAAATATATGTATACATGTACATGGAATATACGATGTGTCTGAGTATACTGCGTCCGTCTAAGAGCTGAATTGAAATAATTTTTGAAAAAACTATTTACATCCTAAAGTGCGAGACAGATCTGAAAGGATCAAGCGTAATAGCGCTGTGATAATGCGCCATAAATAATGTACAGATTCCTCACACAGATTCGCGCATCGCGAATCGGGTAACCCGGGCAAAACCCGCTTTTTTCTTTTTTTTTTTTGCAGTCATCGAGAAAGCAAATTTTTACATCGTGTGCCTCGCGGCGCCGAGACGCGACGAGACGCTACTGGCCCGCAACTTATTCGTCGCTTGGACGAGCGCGGACTGCCTCGGCGCGAGTGCCGGAGAGCAGACGAGAGGAAACGAGTAAGAGAGAGAGAGAGAGAGAGAGAGAGGAGGACGGGCGGCGGAGAGGGCTATTTGCATCGGAATGCAAGCCCCGGCTCTCCGCGTTACGCTCGCGCGCGAGAGCGTGCACTCACGCACTCTGCGCGTACGGCGCGTATGTACGCGTGAAACTTCCCAAGGAAGGAAGCCGCGAGTTTCCCTTCGGTACCCTGCAAGTCCCTTCGAGCACGTGAAACTACTCCCAGGCGGCGCAATTTCGCGCGCGATTATGTTCCCGCGGAAAAGTGTTCGCGCGAAAGAAAAAGAATCATTATCTATTATTATTGATGGAAAATTGATCCTACTGTTCTGTTCATTTTATACAAGATACAACCCTTCGCGTGTATAGTGCATTTAATCAAAATTAATTATTTGATCAATTACGAAATGTTGGAAGTGGGCTCAATTTAAAAATTGTGCGTTAAAGAATTAAATGATGACAAATGGTAGGTAAATCTTTATGATAGTTTTTTTTTTTTTTTTTTTTTTTTGATAATAATATGTTCTATAATTATAACATTTTTTTCCACGTTTGTATTTAATTATCTATAAAAAAAAAAAAAAAGGTCCAGATTCGAGCGCTAATGGTAAGGGGGTAGGAAACAATTTATAAATTATTTATTACACCTGACTGAAAGGAAGAAGCCTACAGTTTTTATCCATCAGTTTTGAGAAATATGTAGGAGGGAAAAATTCTGCGGTCGTATCGGGGTTGTGTATCTTTGATGGGAACGTTGCTCGGAATATTTCAAGAATTTTAAGAATGTGAGAACCCACACATTATCTCCTGGCAGCGATCTGGGTTTGGATATCTTATTTCCCACGCATACATATGCACGCGAGGATTATACCGCGTTGCTTGTTAATTTGCTTGTGACGCGAAAGGATGTATCCACCGCCGTGGATATACACGCACTATACCATTGCCGCGTAAACATGTTTACCCCGACGTTAAACGTGTTTTTCGGATTCGGGAACGGTGAAATTTTATAGTGGCTAGAAACTCAATAAAATTGGCTAATGGATCAAACGGAGGCAAACTATAATAAATTATTGGATATTGTATTGTACGGTCAGCGCTCTCGGGCTTGCTGAATTTCTAGAATTGTGTGGGTCTCCCCGCGCGAGAGACTTCTCGATGATATTTAAAGTCTTTGGTATAACCGAATCTAAAATTTTCAGTAATTACTCACAAGTCTTCTTCTCTTGGGATGCTTCCTCTTCCGAACGAGGACGTTCATTATTAATAATGATAAAGTGACCAAAGCCTTGAAGCCTTGAGATCTCTGAAGATATCCAGTCGGTATAATTCGATGTTCATTGGATAATTTTTAGAATTATGCGGGACATGTAAGATAAGCTCGATCTATAAGAAGAAGCTCGATCCTAAAAGAAGAGAAGAAACTCGTTGCTTAAAGAAGAAGACTAATGTCGGAAGAAATTTATTACACATTGTGAATATGAATTCTTACAAAGTCAGGTAACATAAAAAAATCAGACTCGTATCTATTCTCCGGGATAATTTTTTTTTTTCTTTCACCAAAAGAAGTAAACGCAGCGTGCGTAAACGCGCGAGAAACAGTTTAGTCTGCGGACTTTGCCGCGTGGTTGCACAGCGTGAAATTCGCCCAATTTAAGAGGACAAATGTGCCTTATCTGGCTCTACAGAGATATAAGCGTGGCGCGATTTAACTTTTTTACTTTTATATATCACAATTTTAAAAGCCGTGCAAATTTAAAATAATATCAATTTTCTTCCGACATTAGTCTCCTTCTTTAAGCAACGAGTTCTTCTCTTCTTTTAGGCTCGAGCTTCTTCTTATAGATCGAGCTTATCTTACATATTCCGCATAATTCTAAAAATTATCTAATGAACATTGATTTAAACATCGAATTATACCGACTAGATATCTCGACAGAGATTTCGAGGCTTCAACTTTGGTCACTTTATCATTATTAATAATGAATGTCCTCGTTCGAAGAGGAAGCATCCCAAGAGAGAAGACTTGTGAGTAAATTACCTGCTTGCCAACTTGTGTATTTTCCATAACGCACCATTATTTCGCACTAGTAAAGTAATTCCACGAAGTATTTCCTTTTTTTTTTCACAACACAATCCCTTATTTTTTTTCTTTTAAATCATAATAAGAGGAATTTACCCATTTTTATTACAGTACGAAGAGAATAAATATAAAAGTTCCAGTTTTAAAATTTACAGATATTGTGTGTACGAATACTTAAAGTTCGACTTCTTTTCGGCTTTTAATTTTCGGCAATATTACTGTTAGAAAATTAATATATTACATAAAATTATATTTAATTATATTTATTATCACGAACGTTTACGTATACAGTCGTAATTAATATCAATTAATATTAGATTAAAAATTTTTAAAATTAAAAAATTTTTTCCTGCGGGAAATCTGTTCTTGTTCTTTAACGTCAAGATTTTCCACGTACATCGTGTTGTCCCTTCAAAAGTGTCCACGAAGATTTTAGATCGATCTATTTTAAATACATAATCTCTAAGCTAATGGGAAAATTTGGAATGTCTCTTGTGTAATCGGCTAAAATATCTCCCTTCTTCGAGATCGGGCAAATTTCACGCCGTACGTCACGGCGAGAGAGCAGCTGTCGTCGACGACGAGACGACGAGACGACGACAACGACGACGACGATGATGAGGGGCAAGGGGAAAGGGGAGGGGGGAGGCTTCTGCTTTTGAACGTAAGGGATCCCGAAACTAGAATCGCACGGCCCCGGCCACACAGGCAATCTCTCGAAAATCGACGATGACATCATGGCCGCAGTATTCCGCCCAAAATAAATATACCGTACATCGACATTCCTCTCCGTCCACCCGGAACCCGCGCACCCACCGCCGCCGCCGCCGCCGCCGCCGCCGCCGCCGTCGCCGATAAATATTATTATCGTATCTTTCGTTTGCTCTCGGATTAAAGCCGGTACTCCTCCCTCTCCCGCCCTCCCCTCTCTCCCTTCTCTCTCTTTCTCTCTCTGCCCCTGCCCCTCTCACCTGGTGCACATTCCACCAAAAATTCGTAACGCAGTCGCGCGTGACGTAAGAGCATTCCGGCGCGGGTCCAGACTGGCGTCAGCGGCGAAATACCAAAGTACCTCTCTTCGCTCGCGAATGTTCGAATTAGCTACCTGTCGCGATCCTTTAATTATGTATTACCGAAGAAATCTCTCTCGTCTACGAACGTCGACAAGCAACGGCGAAGCGGCGAAGTCACGTACGTACGGCCGTATCTGCGTACGTAAATATGTACGTAAAATTAGATATAAATATATAAATTAGATAATAAATATATAAATTAGATATAAATATATAAAAATATACAGGGAATCACCGATACGTTAAAAGAAATGCGATAAAGTGATAAAGATGTAAAACTATGTTCAATTTCGTCTGCCTTGTACATACGTATAATATTTACCTTCGAGGAATTTTCTCGTCAATTGCAAAGCGCGCAAATCACGTGACCGCAAGAAAATGAAAAACTTGTCAGCTTCCATTGCCTCAATCCGGTTGCAAATCTACGCACTCACGGTACGCACATTCTACACGCGGGGGGGGGGGGCAGGGAGGGGGGAGGGGACGGAACGCGGTTAATCGCGTGTTAATCTACGCCGTCGCGCTTGTGCACGAGGGTACGGCGAATGACCGGAAGTAACATGATTTCTCACGGATTGACTTCCTGCCGCCCTCGCCGACCCTCGTTGAAATTCCATCAGTTCCTCCCCCTCGCTTCCTCGCTCTCGCACTCCCTCTGTGTCTCTAATCTCGGTAGAGCGTGGGAGGTTCATCGACACGGCGGGGATGAGAGAGTCGGAATTAACGGATCAATTCCGCTTTCGCGGGAATTTAAGCAACTTAAGCGAAAAATTTATGACCAATTGTTTTCTGCACTTACCTCGAGTACGTCATGTGCGATGTGCAAATACTCGCGTAGCATGGCCTCCTGAATGGCCCGCCATTCCTGCCTTGGGTCTTCCAGTTGGGTTGTCTCTGCGGATATTAAATCCAATGACGTTTAATGTTTAATAAAAACGGAGATTTTATCTCGCCAATTATTGATACTTAAGACATTCTTAGCGAGTATTTTTCAAAATAAATAACAATATTTTACTCTTCAATATTATTCCAATAACGCACATACGTTTTATTGCATAATTATTATTATTTAATTTAATGCTATACTAATATAATTATGTTGGATGTCAGAAACTTCAAAACAAAGTCTTGAACAAAATTGATATTTAATGTTAATATGATAAAGACAAGTAACTTCAATTTGGTTTTCAAAATCTCAAATAACTAATTGCATTTTTTCTCTAAATATTATTTCGCTCTATAATTTAATTTTTTTAAACGTTGGCTACTTCTGTAAACCTGAACGAAGGCATCGATCGCGATCGGATAAGAAAATGCATGGGTAAATCTACGCACGTGCGCACGCGTTATGACACAGATATAAAATTCCGAAATAAAATCGCTTCTCGTATCGCAAGCCAGGTATCCGATCGTTCTTTTCGCGCACTTTTTCGATCAGATATAGAATAAAAACTTACGATTGACATGATTGATGTAGTAGGCACCCACGTGTTTATCGTATGCCTCCTCCCAGCCGAGGGGAAGCTCGTTCCCGATACAATCCGCAAATGTTTGAGGTTTAGTAAACCTGCAACAATAAAAAAAAAAAAGAAAATATAAATATTACAATGTACAAAGTAGTGCTTGTAATTATTGTAATTATTTTTAGTATTTCCGAGTAGAAGAAATATCTAAGAAAAATTAATTGAAAATAAAAAACTGACTGGCTTCGTACTATTACGGATTTATTGAATAACAATTGTCTTAATAATTAAATAAGAAAATTCTATTTAAGTGAGAAAGGCTTATTTTTTTACAAGTTTGCAGTATTTTTGATATATTTTTGTATGACTTTTCTCAATAAGACTATTTCAAAAAGATGCTGTTCAGTTTACTTAGCAATCTTCACATAAGAAAAAATAAAAGAGATTTTACTTATTTTTCCGATAGAGTTAGAAAAATCTATATAGAATCTATATAGAAATCTATATAGAATTTCTCGAAGTCGATAAATCATGCTGATTGTGCGGTGATTTTTCTCGAATTCATGGATGAAGCAATCTGCAAATATAAGTCCGCATATGTACTAAATTTATCAATAATCTGGAGCATAAAATTTCGTCTAACCAAACTCCCGACTTGATTAAATAAATACGATATAAAAACGAGAGGATAACGTAGCGTTATATCAATATTACTAGTCATTTCATTATCTCTATAGTTATAAAATCTAGAATGTGATTGGCTATCGAATATTATTTTAATTTTACCATCGAGACATTCATTAATTAATAATTACGAATAATGAATTCACTTGTCGATGAGAATTAAATTTTTATTAATGTCATGAGAAATGAGTAATACAAAAGAAGAGTAAATTAATTATTATCGTTGGTACATTTCTTCGGGACGTATATATCGAATTAACAATGAGTCGTGCGAAAGGAATGAATTGTCAATCGAAAGAATTCTGAAGTCGCATTCACCGACGAGAAAAGAAAGGAATGCCGGGTTTGCCGGATGTGGGACTCGATTTCCGGAAATCTTCGGTCACGTAAAACACGAGCGTACGTATCGAGCGTGTTTGTATTACACACAAATAGATAATGGTTACAATATTTTTATATTCACATACATAATTATTTATATGCATATTATATACATTTACATGCATTATTGTTTACATATATATTCTTGCGAAAATGTTTCTCATATGTCGCATTTTCGACTTTGCTATGCTTGGAATGTTGAATTTTATGTTACACTTATGGTGACCATATTTTCTTCGAGAAGATAAAGAACAAGGAATTTGAATGTTTTAAAGCTTTGTTTTTACACGTTTTCCAAATCAGTTTGGAGATCTGTCAGGATTCTGTGCATTACGAAATTTTTTTTTTACAATATACCACAATGAGATACTGTGCAGTTTTCTAATAATTTTAAACTGATTCGACTGTATTGGAACAAATTTTTGATTTAAATTATTTAGAATTTAAAATTCAAAATAAATAAAAAATGAAAATAAATTTGGATAAATTTAGTTAAAAAAATTAAAAAATGTAATTAACACGACAGACAAATTACATTTATATATATTTATATTTTATATATTTTATTATAAAAATATATTCATTAGACATTGAAATCCTAATTAGAAAAGGATTTCCTATAAGATAAAGGACCGTCCTTTAGGATGCGCGATCATCTCGCAATTATGCTGCAAGGATATAATCAGAATTAAAACAACCATCGATCAATATCATGATGCTGATTTTACGCCACAAAATTGAAAATAAAACATCCGAGCCGACAAAAAAAAAAAAAAAGGAAAAAAAGAAAATAAACTCGGTTTTTATTAACGGCTTACGGAATGAGATAGAGAATTCCTATCGCGGCTTTTTTTACGCCAAACTTTTTACCGATTACTTTCTATTTCTGACCGTACGTTCGTACGTGCGCGAGCGACAGGAATGAGATACGACCGCGCGCGGTCGCCGGTCGGAATTAGCATAGCGACACTCCTTCGCGCGTGTCGATCGATGATAATTGACTCGTACGCCCAACACATATGTATATACAAGTACGTAAGTACGCATCGCGTATCGGATCGCACGGACGTCGTGCGTCGCGGTGGATCATCCGCGGTCGCGCGCGAGACTCGTCGTCGTCGTCGTCGTCGTCGTCGTCGTCGTCGTCGTTTGCATAACACGGGGGGACCCGCGCGCACGACGTTCGCTTTGTGGGACAACACACGTACACGCGGGACGGTACGCGAAAGTACGGGGCACTTTCGCTCCCGTCCGTTCGTTCGCGTTATAGGGGGATATACGAAATTTCACGAGCGATCGCACGCGGATCGCTCGCGCGCGCGCGCGCGCGCGCGCGCTTTCGAGCGATCGGCCGCCGGCGCGGCAATCGGATCGACTCGTTAAAACTTTTGCCGTAAGTCGCTTTAACCTTGGCATACCGTAGCCGTGTCGACGCGTAGCGCACGCGTTCAGCGTTTCATTTATCCTTCCCTCTTACCCTCCTCTTCCTCCTTCCTCTCTCTCGCCGAGCCGCTCCCCGGATCCGTCGCGGCGCGAGATACACTCTTGAATTTTCTTTTCTTCTCTCTCTCTCTCTCTCTCTCTCTCTCTCTCTCTCTCTCTCTCTCTCTCTCTCTCTCTCTCGCTCTCACACTCGTCGCTATAGTAGGACACAATCACGGTAAGGCCAAGGGCGCGCCGAGACCGTGAATCACGCGGCGGAAAGGGAATTAAGAAAATTGTCCCTGAAACCGTGTAATGAAGCGCAAACTCTCTCCATCCCCTTCCATGCCCGAAGCATCTGTTATTAAAAGTCATTAAAATCACCAACAATTGGTTATGAGACGTGACTTTTTTTGTAAAACGTTTTACTTAAAGCATATGTAGAATTTATATAATTTAATAGCAGCGATAGCAATATATGCAAGAAAATTTACGTCTCATAACCAAATCACACAAACCACTTTTATAGGAGATGTGTGAACAGTCATTATTTGATTGAACGCCACAGAGAGATTTTCTTGCTAAATTTTACAAATTCTTTAGATATAAATTATGTCTCTGTCATCTAAATTGATTAGATACAAAATATATAAAATATATGTGATATCGCAGCGCTTGCTAGTCATTTCTATCTATTTTACCTAATTTTTCGTGTTTAGACAACTTAAGGACTGTAAGATTATTTTTTTTCAGTGATCGATTGGATATAAAATGCGGAGAAATGCACAGAAAAAATTAATCTCCAATCAAATCAAGAAAAATATTCTCCTACAGCAAGAATATTATAATCTTCTTAAAAATTTTAGATTCCTTTTTCTTCAAAAAGCTTGATTTGATTGAATTTATATTGATGCAAATATTACTTTTTTTTGTTTACATATGAGAATCTCTCTATTGCATCAATATTAAAATTTTTTTAAGAAGCTTATAATATTTTTACTTGTATATGAGAATATATAGTCTTCATTTAGAAGAACCAATTTCTTTTCTGTGTGAAATGTCAGTCAATGCAAAATCAAATGACGATGGCCGTTGGAAAAATTTTATCGAAGATAACATTCGCGCAGGAAGTAAAAAGTATTCCGTGTCCTATGGCTAGACATTTCCGGAAGTACGTTCGCGGAATCATTCGCGATAGTTCCTTCCTCGACAATTCTTTTTCGGGTGGATAACCGAAGTCTTACGTGGCTAAGAACCGATATTCGCGACTAAGCCGTTTACGTCAGAGCGACGATAGAAAGGAGAGAAGGGGGATGATCTCTGGGGAATCTCGTGTTTCTAGCTCCGGTATTTTTGTGCGATGCACGCCTTTATTCAAATTGCCTCACGCGCGCGTGATATATTCGTGCGTTTAACGATCCCCAAGAGGGGATCTCTCACACTTTGTAAAAGCCGTATGTCGTTGCGCGTCGATCTGACTCATTCGTATATGTGCATAAGCATTCGATTTCCAGCAACGGCGCTCCGGTCTGGAAAAAATTCGACATAAAAGAATAATGTTCCGAGCGCGTTGATTCTGAGATCAGACCGAGAAGGAGGAATTATTCTCGGTCGAAAGTTTCGAATTTAAGCGAGAGCTCTCGATTTTTCTGCGAATCGAGGAAGAAAAATGATTCCCAGCGAAATAATAATAATAATAATAATAATAATAATAATAATAATAATAATAATAATAAAGAGACAATCGCTAGTTATCGCTCTCCAATATTTATTCAGTTTGCGTTCTGATATAGCGTGCGTTTCTATTTACGCATCAATTCAATTAAGGGCTGAGTGCAAAGTGTAAATTTGCTCTATAATCGACGTTTGCGCCTCTATCCATCGCTAATTGGCAGCTATTAATAGCGGGCCGTATCGGACGAGTTATTCAAGCGGGAGAGAGCCACCGGGAGGAATAAACGCGTCTCGCGCGCCACACACTCTCGAGCCACGTCTGCAGAAATCGAAATCAGACACTTCTGGACATATTGTTTAACATATTGTTTAATTCCGACCCCGCGGCGAAATCCCGCATGCTATACCTCGCCTTTGCGTGAGCGGCACATTTGATTACAAGCGCCCGTTTTATTTTTTTTTTTTTTGTGTTGCCATTATCTAAGACTTTATTACGTTAAATTGGCCGCTATGCTGAGAATCGATGAAGCCACTTTGATAAAAAAAAAAAAAATTGTCCCGAAAAGAACGTTATGAAATATTAGAAAAATCTCAACGTCATTCTCAGTCAGATTTTTCGAGTAAACGCGACTTCAAACTCGTCAATTTTTCAACAAGCGCTTTTGTTTTAATCCTTAAAAAGATACGCATACTGATGATACTTTGATATTAACGTAAAATCACGTTGAATTACTTTCTCTTTTGTATTAGACTAAAAAATGGGAATTAGAAAAAATAAATTATTTTATAATCATTCTTTAATTCAGAAGGTAAGTTATTTCTCACTATTCTTTGCATTCGGAACAGATAGGATCACTACGAGGATCGTCCCTCGTTTTCTTCTTCCTTCACGAGCTCCATTAATTCAAGGATTATGAATTGTATCGTTGACATTCCGAAGGAATTCCGTTTGTTAATTCGGCCGAAATTCCGGTGATAATCGCGATTATTTAAATTCATCGTCGTCATCGGCGCGCGCGCGCGCGATTCTTTCGCCACTTGCAAACAAAAATTGCGCAACAACGGCCAGTAAACAGACGCCTCAGCGTGATTTCCTGCACGCTGGAATTCCAAAGGCCAGCCGTCATCCGAGCGAGTCTCGGCACACCGTTCCTCTTTTCTTCCTTTTTATCGCGCGCACGCAATAAAAAGACATTCCCAGAAACATCAACGTCTAATCGTATCCTATCTCCTCCTATCGCCTCCGTCTCCCCCCCCCCTCCCCGCTCTCCTCCTCCACCACCACCACCACCTCCCCATTCCCTCTCTATATCTCTGCTTCTCGGATATTTGCGCGATGACGAGAGCCACTCCATCATTAGGTGATCCATGACGGACGCTCCAATTCGCGACCGAAATTGTGCAAGCCCGGACAAACGTGTTTGTTCTACGGCGGATTACCGCGAAATCTGGAAGCGCGTTGCTAACGATCGCCCAAGGCCGAGGAGCATTCCTTTCTCGCATGCGACACGCGTGTACAATTTCGCGTGTGACCCCAAACCCATTGTCATTTTCATTCCCGGCTTATTCCCTCGCCAAGTGCTCGCAAAGTGATTAAAAATTTTCATTTTCCAGAAAAAGCTTTTATTTTCTTCGTTTCCACAGATCGTGCGTATCACGACCGGGGAATCTTCCATTTCAATCTTCTCCAATCTCCTTGTTAAAAATCTGATTCGCTCCCGAGAAATTCTATTCCCATCTTCTTTTTTCGCAGCTCAATTCCTGATGAAGCTATTTGACGTTCGCAGTAATTGTAACTTAATTATTCCGCGTAACTGTACGATCGCTGTGAGCGTTTTTTTTTTTTTTTTTTTTCTATTTCCACGTTCGCTGAATTCATACGGCGTTTATTTTTACACTTTATTTTTCCTCGTTCGTTTGAATTTTATTTCTCTTCTCTTTCTACTTTCTACTTTTTAAATAAAAAAATTACTCGTCGAATTTACAAGGATGTTTTTATTCCTCGCAATTAAGACGACACGACACGATTGAGGCGCGAGAGAAGATCGAATTTATCCAAATTTATCCCGTCCCAAAGAATCCGTTATCAACGGAGAAGAAAAGAGCAATGATTCAACGATCGTACTTTGTACCGCATTACAATCAATGAAGTGAAGTAAATGAGACACGGGCATTGCACGATGAATATTCAACGGGCGATTCGCGGAAATGCTGCCTCGATGTAGCGGGACAGAAAAACGGCTTACGAACGTGCGCGCGTTGCCGGCGTAATTAAGGCTGAAACTTTAGTCGTAGATCAAGGACGAGCCACGTGGACGTTTCTAATAATTTCATCGAAACGAGCTCATCTTGACATTCTCTACCGCGCTACGTCTCAACGCTCGTCCGCGTTACGTCTCAATTATTAGATATTGAGTATCGATGCTAGACGATGAAACCGGAAAGCGTCATAAAAGTTGAGCGATCTTAACCGATCAATCATCAAGAAATACAAAGATATTAACAGTCATATAAACAGTCATAAAAGTCAGATTTAAAGTCCATGAAATTAAAAAAATAGAATAGAAAGAAATAATGAAGAAGAAACTTATTTTTTGTAAGATTAAGAAAACAAATTATAGAGATAATTTCTACGTAAAACTAAAAAAAAAAAAAAAGAAAAAAAAAAAGAAAAATGGAAGGGATAAAAAAATTAATAAAAATTGAACGATCTTAACCGATTAGTGCATCAAGAAATGCAAAGATGTTATAAACAGTCATAAAAATATCATGTAAAGCCTATGAAATTAAAAAAATAGAATACAGAAAGAAATAATGAATAATAAACTTCTTGCAAAATTAGGAAAACACTATTGTAGAAATAATTTCTAAGTAAAATTAAAAAGAGGGAGGGAGATAAAAGAAAATTAACAAAAATTGAGCGATCTTAACTGATTAGTCATCAAGAAAAAAATGCAAGAGTGTTACAGTCATAAAAGTAAAATATAAAGCCTATGATATAAATGGAATACAGAAAGAAAGAAACTTCTTGCAAAATTAGGAGAACAAATTGTACAAATAATTTCTATGTAAAGCTGAAGGAGAAAAATAAAAGACGAAAGAGAAAAATGTCCGAGAAATCATCGAGTATTACTCAACGTGTCAACGTTAATTGACGAGGGTCGCCAACGAGGTAAGAGAGAGATTTAACGCTAAGGATTTCAACATGTAGACTTTAACGAGCTTCTAACGTACGGTTCACGACCATAAGAAGTGATAACAGCTAATAACAACAGGTCCATTTGTGCTACACCGATAAGACCTAGGCGAATGGTATCATTCACACAGCTGGTTATCGACGATAGCGCCTTACCGGCGCTCATTCACGAGGACACACGTTTACGATGGAAAAAACAAAGTTACGAATTCCTTCTTCATTGACGTTGCCAGCGCCAGCGGAATAGTGTCACGGAAACGTAACGCGAATTTACGAAGCCGGTTCAGAAAAGACTTCGGAAAATGTTTGCCGTTTTTACCATTTCTGTATTAGAATAAAC
Source organism: Pogonomyrmex barbatus (assembly GCF_055798465.1). Taxonomy (NCBI): domain Eukaryota; kingdom Metazoa; phylum Arthropoda; class Insecta; order Hymenoptera; family Formicidae; genus Pogonomyrmex; species Pogonomyrmex barbatus. The sequence continues at coordinate 991,903 of NW_028297115.1, read as the reverse complement.
CACTTACGTGAAACGACAAGAGAACGCGATAATACGGAATTGCTTCTTTTCTGAAGAGATGAATAATGCGCACGTGTGCGTAGATAAAACCTCTGTTCTGCCTCCCATTTTTTTTTCCGATCGATCTTATCGTTAAATTATCTTTATTTATCGATTTATCTATATTCATTATTTATTCTTAATTTAATTTAGTTATCACTATTCTTTGTTAATTTTCCGACTAACTTGCACAAAGATCTCGATGCTTTCTCGATAATTTTTTTTGAATCAAGGGGGAAGAATCAAAGTGAGAGTTAAATAATTCTTTTATTCCGAGCGCGATTATGACGTCTTATCCATCAAATCACGTGGACAAGACGCATTTCCTGCTGCGTGCATGGGATTCCTAGATCGCAATCCGTCACGTACATACCTGCGCATTGCGTACGAAGGAAACAATAGACTCACGAGACAGATTACAGTAATATTCCTGTCGCTCGAACGACCGTTTACGAAAGAACACCTACACAAAGTCTCTTTTCGTGAATGTCGCAAACTCCACTTTAATAACGGTGGAAAGTAGAAACCCGCGCCGTGTACGTCAAGGAAACAGGAATCAGAAATCACGGTCTCCCTCGTGAAATACGTTGCAAGATAGATGATGGGCTAAATAGCTATTTTTTTTTTTTTTTATAACAGTTATATCGGTTGTGGTAACAGTTTTTTTTTTTTAAATAGTTATTTCATAACTGATTATTTCAAATTTTGTAAATTAATTAATAAACATCTGATTTTAAACAAAGCAATATTTCAATATTTTTATATATTTCTTGTTATAAATTTATTGTGTTATAAATCTATATTAATCTTTCTGAAAAGTCTGAAGACCGATATTTTACTTATTATTACAACACATTTTCTGAAAGCATTGATTGGTTACATAAAGTTTTTAAGTCTCCAGAAATTCTTAATCTTGCAGCCAATCGATGCTTTCAAAAGATTTGCTGCATGCAATTTGTGACAATAAGTGGCAATAATATCGGAACATAGTTAAAATAATCGAATAATTGCATTTTTTTTTACCAAACAGTTAACAGTTATAATGAATTACAATACTCGATAACAGTAACAAAATAGTTCAAAAAAGTTAATATGTTTACGGATATTATCCGTGTTATTATACATTGTTAAATGCCAACGTTTCGAATGAACTGCAATATAACGGATATTCTTTTTTGAAAATAGTAACCTTCTGAAAGCCTTCTTTAAAAGCATTAACAAAATAATTGTTACCAAAAAATAACGCATCACTGGTTGCAATCATTAACTTCCTGCTTGTTAATAAAGGGATCAAGAAACCTGTCAAAAAAGTATGCCGAACCTTTCGACGGAATCGTGATAATACGGGTTCTGACCATCCGCGCGATTTAATCGGAAATTTTTATACCGTAATAAATACTCGAGTACAATCAATAAAATACTCGGATAATTTCCTACGCTCGCGCTACGTTATTTACGACGGAAGTGTCCGGAATAATCGTAAAAAGCGTGACGCGCCGCGCTGTCGCCCAATGCGAATGCCTTTAAAGAACGAAAAGTCGCGTTATTTAATTAAGAGAAAAACATCCGCAATCGAAATGGATATTCCTCGCGTGGCTAAGCTGAAAAAAAAAAAGAAGAGCCGTAAATACGCCGCGCGCGGGCGCAGATATGCATTCCATACATCCTGAGAAGGGTAATCTCGCGACGCGAATATATGAGATGACACTTAATGTCGCATGTCGGCCGTGCCCGTTGGTGTCACTAAAAACGTATATTTCTGTAACTCCCCGCGAACGATGACGATGACTCCATACGGGATAACAGCCGCATTTCTGAGACGAAAGTCAACGTTATTGCAAAACGTTGCGAGTCAACGTTATTGCAAGTATCAGTATTTGTGCGTAATACACTCAAAAGGTAATAGAAAAGTTTTTTTTTTATTGAAAAATTCCAAAAATAAAAATTAATTCTTTCAAGAAAAATTACAATTCTTAAGGTCAATCAAATAATTAAATAGTATAAAAAGTTTCTTAAGAATTAAGTTAAAAATGTGCGAATAAATAGTGAAATCATTTTTATCTTCTTTTTGGATTTCAAATAGAAATAAATTTCAGAATATAAATTTCAGATAGGTAAAGGTAATTAAATAAAAAATACGTATTGAAAAGAATTAAAAAATTGTGTTTAAAAAAAATTTTTTTCACTTAAAAATTGCAGGATTAACATAAAGATGTTTTTCAAAAAAAATTAGTTCTTAAATTACAGTTCTTGATAATTAAATAAAACATAAAAAATTTCATAAGAATTGAATTAAAAAGGAAATAACAAACAAATAGCGAAATCATTCCTGTTACTTTTTTTTTAAATTTCAAATACATTTCAGAAATTTTAAAATTAAACGGTATGTATTTGAAGAAAAATAATTAAAAAAATTTCATTAAAAAGTTCCAAGATCAACGTAGAGACCGATTTCTTTTAAGAAAAATTACAAAGTTCTTAAATTATCAATAATTAAATGTAAAAGGTCTTTTAAGAATTAAGTGGAAACCGAATAGTGAAATCCGCCTGCCCCCCCCCTTTTTTTTTTTAATTTCGAATAGACTACTTCAGATGTAAAGATAATGAAATTGATGATACATATTGAATTCGTCGAGATAAAAACATCAGTTATAAATCATTAATAAAAAAGATTCTACGGCTTATTTCGGAGATCTAGAGGATCCCGCGTTCATGGCGGAATTAATTATTCGCGCGACTAAACGACGTCCATCCACAATAATCGCCGAAATTAAGATTTACATTCGCGTTAAAGCGTAGGCGCTCTGGCAGCGAACATTCCCGTCTTCTCGCTTCGACGCGCCGGCCAACGCGTCAAATTCCTGAACCGTTCCTCTCTTAATTCGTTCGACTTCGAGATAAAGACTTCGAGCAATGCTCACGGCACAGAACAGGGGAACAGGGGAATCGCTGAGAAAAATCCGAATAGCGATTACTATCAATTCAATGATACTCACACTAGTAATTTGACGGGCGTTATGCAACTGCTGATTCGTCGAAGTGTATTATTGTTTGATATTGGATATAATTATTATCTAATATCCGGATATTACCATCTATGCTTTTCAAAAGCGATTTATCCAGCGATATTAGAAAAAAAAAAAAAAAAACTGCAAATTAACAAAACAATTGCAAATGTAGTTCCACTGTGTCGCTTAAAAAATCAATTTGATCCATTTCCATTGTCATTGCGTGTAAGGGAAGTGTATAAAAAAATTGCCATTTAAATTGTATTTATATAATTTAAATACAATTTAATAAGAAAAACAACAATTTTCTTCAATTCTTCTACACTTTATCGTAATATAAATATATTTGAGAGTACATGATTTGTACTATCTGCATTTAATTTTTTTCATCTTTCTTGATCCAATTCCTTTATCTTCGACGGCAATACATAATACAAATATTTTTAGAAAGCGATAAAAAACTCTCCGCAATACCTAGTAATAATACTTAGTGATACTAGGTAGGAAATACCTCAAGTTACGTGACCAAAGACATATTGAAATGCACGCTGGTAACGTAAAGTATTCGTATTTTATTTTAAACAATCCCAAGTGAACTTTATTCAACCCTCCACGCACCACGAAGAAAGAAACAAATTCCAGTTCGTAATGACAATTTTTTTTTTTTTTTTTTTTTTTTAACGGAATTCGAAAGTCTGTCCACAAATAGTTTACATTTCTCAATCACTTTTCTATTCGTGTGGTGAAAGGAAGAGAGAAGGGGAACGGTTGGGACGCGGGTTAGTTCTCGCACTCTAATTTTTTCCAAACGAGAATTTCGAGAGAGAGGATATAAGGGAAGGGAGAGAAGATCTGCGAGAGCGAGAGAGAGAGAGAGAGAGAAAGAGAGAGAGAGAGAGAGAGAGAGAGCACACCTCCTCGACAGGTGTGGCAGTATCCTCTCGTCGGCTGAGGTGAAACACGACCCTGAATAATGCGGGCGCACGCGTTTTATGCGTGGGCATGCGGCTCGCGTGCGTGGGTGCCTCTTCGGCTACCTGGCTCTGCCCCAAGGGCACCGCTCACGAGAACGAGCGAGCGAGTAAAGCCAAATCCACAACAAGTGAAAAGCTCGAACGAAACATAAATAAAGCGAATTTGTTTCGATAAATGAATTCGCGATGCGAATGACGTGTGTGGACATCTATCACCGGAGTCCGAATGAATATTTATGGATTTCGTATCATATGTGATACGTACGTTCTTTATTCGAAAGGGCAGCCCCTCATTTCGAGTAGCTGTCCTTTAGATTTTTTTCATTTTCTCAAGACATAATTTTGTCCTTTGTTTGTTCTCGGGAATTTTACGGGAAATTCCTTTCCGATTAACTCCGATTCAATGTCGCCGTACTAAGTAAATGTTTAAAACAAAATATATAATATATATATATATATATATATATATATATATATAATTTGTATCTTGCGTTAATTATATTTAATTTTTTCAAATTAGATCTATTTGTATTTTTTATTATTTCAAACCTTATTCCAAATTTAAATTAAGGGTTCGTTCCAACACAGTCGAACCAGTTTCGGTTTTATCAGAAAACTGCACAGCATCTCATTTTGGTATACTACGTAAGAAAGTTTTGTAACGTGCAGATTCCTAACAGTCACAAACTATTCTAGAAACACGATGGAACAAAATTTAAAAAAATTTTCACATTTATTCCTTATTTTCTCGAAGAAATGTGATATCGTCGTGTGGACAAGATCCATTTCTTGCCGATACATCGGAGAAAAAGTTCCTGTTATTATGTCCGTCCTTTGGCCTCGACTTGGTCTGGAATTCAACGTTTATACATTTAAAACGCACGCACGTAGCGGGATATCGTTTACGTTTTCACACTCGTGCCTTGTAGACGGCACGGCGAAATCAGCTGAACAAGGCGCGATCGACCGATCGATCGACCGATCGATCGACCGTTCGTTCGTTCGTTCGTTCGTTCGTTCGATCGCGCGCGCTTGAAATGAGAAAACGTGCGAAACGTGATGCTGGCGAAGTTACCGACCCGATAACGCGCGACGACGCGCGGGATTTATCGTTTAGAATGTCCGCCGTGCATCTGGAACGAGGTTGAAAGCGTACGCGCGAGGCGCGCTTAACGCGCCGATCCGCTTTGCGTTTACGCGCGACGAGGCGCGACGTGATCGCGAGTGTCCGTTGGAAATTGATCGAGCGGTTTCTAGATCGGTAATCACACAGATCGGTTTTCACAAGGTATCCAGGACATCGGGTTTTCCGCGAAAAACGATCTTCGGCGCGAAGAACAACGACAACGCTCGTGCTCGTGCTCGTGGAAAATCCGCGAGCTGAGAAAAACCGAGTGAAATTCCAAGAATATTAAAAAAATTGGGTGAAGTAATATTTTATTCCTTGCATATCCCTTTTTTTTTTTTTTACGTATTTTTCGTATTTTACGCACGCGTTTGGAATTCCGTTCAAACAATTCGTAAATTCTCGCCGCACACGATTTCTTGTCGTATGAAAGATTTATATTACGGATATTTATTTAAATCCATAGACTTCGATAGAGAGAAATATTTCCTCGTTCATCGTTTTTCGAGACACACGGTCGACTAATTGCATGTATACACGGTGACAGTAAGTTTAGCGGTAAGGCGCGTAGCAGCGTAAAACGTAAATTGTAATTGCGGCTAATGACAGTTTAAAATATTTTTAACGGGACGTAATGGGGCGTTTTGTTGAGGGACACGACTGGTTTCGCCACGGCCGTTTTATGCCGGGACGTAAAGATTCCGAGGAGAAAATAATGGCACTCTCTCGCAATGGGCCTCCGCAGGAATCTCCGTTTGCCTTCGTCCACGGTTATGCCGGCCGCGTGTCACGGCGCAGGAATGCTTCGAATTTCCAAATTTGGGTACACTCCTGCCCCGCGATCCGTGCCATGGCTCCGGTTACGCGTATACACACACACACACACACACACACGCGCGCGCGCGCGCGCGCGCGCGTAACACGTCACAATACGCGACATACTCTCGCGTCCATTCGAGCGTAACCCGCGAGAGTGTTTTGCCTCTCGCGACAACACGCGTTGCCCCGACTCAAAATAGCGCGTGCGTACCTGACAAATAAATTATTTCTTTAATGCGTATTAAATATCGGGGTAGGTCGGGCATGGATAAATCTCTCGTCGCGAACGTGTTTGTGTCGTAAAGCACGCGCTGCTTTGCCGTTAGATAACAAGTATGGTGACCATACGTCCATTATTCTAAAAGATAGTCCTTTATTTCAGATCCTTTAGATTTATCTATTTTCTCAAAACTCGATTCTATACCTTTACTTTATTCCTTTTTATTCCTCTCGCGAATTAGCGTTTCTAACGGCGTTTAACTAATGAGTTAAATTTATATATTTTTTTAAATATAGACATATATATAAATATAATTTGTCTTGTGTTAATTATATTTTCGATTTTTTTTTTTTTTCATTAAAATTATTCAAATTAGATCCATTTTTATTTTTTATTATTTCGAACCTATTCTAAATTTAAATCAAAGATTTGTTCCAATACAGTCGAATCGGTTTAAAAAAATATATATATTAATAAAATAAATGCAACATCCTAAAGTTCACATTAAACAATAAATTACTAATATTTTTTTTCAAAAAGCATGGTATAAAAAAACGATTCCGAATAATCATTCGACATAGAGTTGTTTAAAAATGCATATATCGCAAATGATAATAAGGGAAAAAAAAAAACTGTGACAAATATCCAATAATATTCAAAAATTCTATTTCAACTTCATGCGCTTTGTAAATGTGTGAAAGATATCATATTGCTGGCCTGAATAGATATGCGTGGAATGTACTAATTTGAAATGTACTAATCTTTGTTCACAAACAACACGACTAACAAAATAGTCAAATAATGTGATTATTACGTATACGGCGATATGTACAGATATTATCATATAGTAAATTTGGATTATCGTGACTTGATAATAATTACATATGATGAAGAATAGTGTAACTAGATATGCGTATTATTTTAACACTTAGATTGGAGAAATGTAAACAGTTTAGAACCAATCTAAACGGAATGTCAATAAGTGAGCTTAAATGCGATTTCGAGGCTTCGATCAGGAAAGGAAAAAAAAAATTTTTTTTTTATATAAAGACACGTTCTCTCTTTGGAATCATGTGACCCTGAAAAAAAATCACAATTTCGTTTCCTGCTTTCCGCATTTGATTGCGGAAAAAGAAATTTATGAAAATAAATACCATATGTATATATGTACTAAAAGCAAAAAAAACGATAACAATATCCAATAATTCTTCTAAATCATGGGGTATTTTAATTATTAATGCACAGATAGCAACATTAAGTTTAAGCATCTCTCACATATGCACGCACAGCGTGCATATACAAGCACGCTGTGCTGGTCGTTCGCACGCCTCCCCCCCCCCCCCCCGGCTCCACTTTTCTCTCGTCGAGAGGAGACTGGGAGGACCAGCCCTGGCTGTACATAATCCAAAAATATTTGGCAGCGAAATCCTTTCGAGCTCATGCAAGCTAGATTTACGTCACGATTTACGTACAGAAGCGTTATAGCACGGCGCTTAGTGCAACGAAATAGAGCGAGAGGAGGGGAGGAGAAAGGGAGATAGGAATAAAAGACCTAAAATGAGATGTATGGCAGCTGCTATATGTACCTTCGTGACATATCGCCTGCTGCTCGTGACGTAATTTGACAGCAAGTGTCCCATCACTATTCCTTAGGAATTGCAGAGATACCAAAGATTAGCTACATCAATCCCGCAATATTTACATTGCAATTATTATTAATAATTAATACATTAATTACCATTTGGAAGTATAAACGCAATGCGTTCTTATAACTAATTGAATATATATTTGCGTTACCTTTTTACTAGCCACTTAAAATTATTTCGGACGTACTCGTATATTATTTAGACATTAATGAACTTGAATGAACATTAATGAGATGTCTACGTAGAAAATAGAATTTCGTGAAAAATGGATTCACAGTTGGAGTCGTTTTTGTTATTTTGATTTTTACGCTGATTAAAGCATAAGCATACGCTAATACACAAATCCGTTCGCGACATAATCTTTCCAATCGCGTCTCGGCGCGATAAATTGTCGTGCTAACGTGTAACGGTATACAACGCAATTTATACAAATAATATAGCAGTACGGTGTGTAATAACGTGTATCGAATTACCGGTGACGTTCGCGCGCGGCGATTACGTACATCACCTCGCTCGTGAATTTATTTAGTAGTAGATAGCGGAAGCAGAGGTGAGATAGAGCAAAAGACAGAACATACATTGAGAATAATAAATATGATATGATAAATAGGCGAGATATGCTATATCGAATAGAATAGCGAAGAGCGGTACATAGATGCGAGCCGCGGAAGAGGGAGGGAGGGAAAAAGAAGAAAAGAAAATTCTCTCTCTCTCTCTCTCTCTCTCTCTCTTTCCTTCGCTCTCTCTAAACACAGAAGCAGGCAGATGCGATGCAAACGCATCGAGAGGGGCGGTTCGCGTGCATATCGATGTACCGCGTGCCCCGTGTACCGCGCGTGCGTGTGCGTGCCGTGCCATCACATTTCTCGGCTGTGGAGAAACCGTGCGATGTGGGAGAGGAAGGGAGAAGGGGGATGCGTTTCGAGGAACGAAATTTCGAGATTTCGACGAACGGGAGGCGATACGCGGAAACCGCGTTACCTCCGCGGTCGCTCGCGTCTCGACACCGCGAACGAAAACAGGAACGACCGGATTAATTCCGGGTACGTGGTACCCAGGTACTTGGCCCCGGTCAAAACGACGAAGAATGATGGCATTCTTTCTTCTCTTTTTTTTTAATTTTAATTTTCGCAATTTTCGTCGTTTATCACGCAAGATCGAGATGCTCGTTTGATTTACGGCTCGCTCACGCACGATCGCGAGTTGCCACCCCGATGATCAACCGCAAGACTAAATACACGATCTGTTATTGAATCAGGAGTAAATAAAAAATCGCGAGCTATCCACAAACAGTAAACAATAAACGTTTTTGTACGTCGCAAGTTACATTTCCACTTATATACAATACGTGCCTGAATAAAATACACCGCGCAATTGAATCATCCATATACTTTTCCATCGTTCGTACGATTTCCTCAATATTATTCCAGATAATTGAGAGTGAGTCAATACTTTTGCCGCTAGATACTAATAGCAATTTTTTTATATTACCAATAAAAAGTATAACGATCGGAAAATCGCGTGGAATTCCAGATGCTAGTAGACGCAGCGTTACTTTACACGTGTGATTTACCGTTACAGTTTTCTATATGTCAATTTAGTGTAGGTTTTAAATTTATGCAACAGAAGACAAGAGATGAAAATGAGCAAGATGCTTGATCTGGCCTGTGAGTAACAGTTCTCATACACAGAAAAAAAAATTAGTCTTAAATCAAGACAAATATTCTTATATATAAGCAAGAATATTATAATCTTCGTATAGAAGATTTTCAGTCTCTCTGAGAGTTGAATAAAAGTAATTGCATCAATCAAGTCGAGTGTAAAATTTTCTAAAAAGATTGTAATATATTTGCTCATATCTGTCTTGATTTGACGGTCCTGTGCACAATGGAGGAAACATTAAGAATAAATATTAAAATTTTAGAAATGAAAATTCGGACTAAAGGTTGAACGTAACGCACAACGGACGCAAACAAGTATATAATATAGTTATTTTTATAATATTATTGCGTGGGTTTAAGATTAAGCTTTTCTGCGAAAAAGCGAAAGATAATACGAAAAATCGAAAGATATTCCCATGCCAAAGTCAAAGGATGCACTAAAAGCGGACGGGGGATGGGGGGGGGGGGAGGGTCTATTTTTAGGTACAGGTCGGTTGCAGGTACGTTATATACCGGTTGGTCCCCCGTAAGAGACGATGCACTTGCACAACAGCCTGCGGCTATGTGCACGCGTATACGAATCGACACACGGACTTTTGATCCATAATGAAATCGCGCGATGCCTGCCCATCTTCGTCACTAACGAGTGAACAACTATTAACTAAAGTATTAGCAAAATTCGTCGATAAACTTCTCTTCTTGTACGATCTGATTACGAAATGTAAATCCTCTTGCGCTATTTGAATGAATGTAAACTCGAAACTATTTGAACATCTATATCCTGTTTATTATGCTGTATAACTGTGTGACGTATCATTACTTTTTTTATCAACAGACAACCGATAACGAATTGGCAAGATAATGCCAATTCTGTACTTCCGAATTACGAATTTGCGATTCGGGAAACGGGTGATCGTTTATAGTCAGACAATCTAAAGACACAATTTCGCAGATATAATATATATTCTTCAGATATAATATATATTCTGTTCACTTAGTACTTCGTACCCGCCTCGCGTCTTTATCGTCTTTCGTCCTTTAATTGATATCAGTCGGCCATTTTCAGCGACGATTGAAACTGGCGCTGTAAAGCGAGAAGCGAGATTTTGGGCTTTAGCTCTTTCTCGGTACAATCGAAAAGTCTTACTCATCTGGATCCTTTTCACCATTCCGTCTGTCAGACATTCCTTCGTGAAGACCAGGCGGTCGCTCGTAATCGCGCGAAAGGAGTCGCGCTATTTACAAGTGCATCGCGTTGGCGCTGCACCAGACGCTCGCGCGAGATAAAAAAGTTCGGGTGCCCTGACATTTTTACCATCGCCCACGACGATCCATTTGGCGTACGCGTTATCCCGTGACCCTCGTGTTCTCTTCGTACGAAGAGGGAGGAGGGGGGGGGGGGAGGGGGGAGCCACCAGAGGTATACGTTTCGTCGGGCGAACATTTTGCGGCGTCACCCGGCGCACTTTTACGAGGTAGCGATCGTAAATCATATTCTTTTTTTGCGCCGCCAAACGACAGCTTACAAATTGACGAACAAAACGAGTTCATTCCGAGGTGGTTTAGGTGATTTAGCCGAGAGAAAGGGCAGCCCGCGCTCAGCGTGAACGGTGAACCGTCGAAAATACGCGAACTGACGTCATCCTTTATCTATGCAGCTACCGTTCTCCCAAGAATGTAATCTTATCGCCAAATCTTATATCCAATCCGGTTTATTATGTTATATAACTATTATGTTATAGGCACGGAGGTTTTATATAATTGAATTTTATTAAAAGGCTGAAATACCGAATCTCTTGCAGGATAAACTCGATTTTACGGGATACTATTGAAGGAATTATTTTTAAGGAGCCTTCACAATCAGTTTGCATCATGTATTATATTTTTATTTGTATGTACGTGATTTTGATTTCTTCTAAACTGGAGTATTCTTTGTATGTTTATTATCATTTTGGCTTTGTGAATTTTGACGTTCTAATTTTTTAACGCGTCAAATGCCATACTTAGTCACTCGGTCAACCGATCATGTTTGTCATAAAAAATATATCATAGTTAATTTGAAAATAGTTAGACAACTATGCGAATGTCTATTCCGGGGAGGCAACTAAACTAACGAGATAACGAAATGCACGCGAGCGTTCCGCAAATGCGATACGCGGTATTTTCCGCGACGCATTTTCGAGAATGAGACGAAAATTCTGCGCATCTGCCATATCTCGGCCGAAGAGATGACTTTATCCGAAATGTTGCTTTTCGCAAAATTAAATCGCGTTTTTACAATCGCGCGAAGGTGCCAGGCGTCTCGATTTTGCGAGGCGGCGCGAGCAGCAGGAGCAACAGCCAGCCGCCGCCAAGATTCGCGCAAAGATCCGTCGCGGCAGTGCGGCGTTTCAATTTCCACGCGGCCGCGAAACGAGAGAGGCCAGGCTAACGCCGAGCCTGCCTGATCGCCAGATTTCTCGCGTTTTTCAGCGAGGCGAGAGAGCGCGCGCCGCGGCCCTGGCGGATGGAATGCGGGCGCGGCGAGTCCCGACGAGTCCCGGCGCATTGCGCGCGGAGCGTACGACATGACATGGCATGGCATGGCATGGCATGGCATGGCAGAGCATGGCAAGGCATGACATTGGGGTATGGCCTGACATGGCATGGCATGGCATAGCATAGCAAAGCAAGATATAGCATAGCATGGCATAGCATGGCATGGCATGGCATGGCATGGCATGGCGTGGCAAGGGAAGGTATAGCATGGCATGGCATGGCATGGCATGGCATGGCATGGCATATAATATTGCATGATATACATACGCATGGATACATACGCGTACTCGCGCGGATATACGACGCCCCGCAAACTTAAGCGGCGTTCACACGTGCGATTTCACAATTAACGTTATTTCAAGCTTCGAAGTCCTATTAAATATGGTTGAAGATCTGATCGCGTTGGGAGGCGCGGCTTGTCCGAGAAAATCACATCCGGCGACACAAGGCATTTTAGATAAATCTTTAACGAGTTTAGATAAAATATTTCTTCGAACGATTGAGTTCTTTTAGTTCACTTTATCTGGAAGTGTGATAATATAATCGTGATATTAATTTAATATTTATAACGGTAAAACAAGTTGTTATATCCGTTTACTTTTATATCGATATCCACATACGTTTGTTACGCCTTCGCATCGAAAAAGATAAGTATAATGAAAAAGGAGAAATTCTCACATTTTTTGCAATTTAAAAAAATCATAAAGACGTAAGTTCACGTAAATCCATTTGGTTCGCGGAATCAGGTGTAGATGATTTTCATAGAGATGCAGCGGAATCGTGTGACTCGCGACGAATCGCGAGGACGCATAGAATAACGGAGAACACGTAGACCTACGAGAGAATCGCGAAGATTCATCTCAATGGCGCGCGTGATATATACGTGAAGAAGGAAAATTCATCTCGGATCCTCTCGAGCGAAGAATGTTGCCTCTGGTATGCGTCTATCGGTTAAAAGACTGATAACAGTATCTGAAGACGGAATGCTCTTTTTTTAGTATAGAGATAACAACTCCCCACTAATCTGCAGTTAATTTAGTTCACAGATTTTTCTAGGGCATTATCGTTAAAATGACATTAGATAACACGTAATCATCCGATACTGGATATACCTCGTTAGTCTCCAAAAATAAAAAGCTCAGTTGACAACGGGACAAGGTATTAAATAAATATCACGCAAAACGTCTGATTTCCTCAACAATCATGTTTAACAAATATGACATAATAATTTTTTTAATGATATTCTAAACGAATACTGTTCTATTCTATTCGAAACGAATTTTTTTACGTCGTTGCTCGATAGAATATACAAATTATTATGGCAATAAATTTTTTACTATTCTTTACATGTAATTTTTAGAGTAGTGTTATTTCTTTTTTTATCTTGAACATCTGATAGAAAGTATTTTAATTTTCTAGAAGTGGGTAAATCAAGCATTTGTAAGAAATTCAGAATCAAATCAAGTGGAACTTTTCCGGATTTATATTACAAACCATTATGATATCCAAATGATTTTTAGAAGTAAATTTGGAAGTATGGAAAGAATCTGTTGATCATCTATTAATTCATTAATTGCATTTATTTTTGCATGTTAGAGCAATGCTAAAACGGCTATTTCTGAATAAAATAAATGACTTTTACGTACACTCAGTATTTAATTTGATATAGCATCAAGTCCATTACTTTTTATATAACTTTAAAAGTATTTATGACAATAAATTAATATTTTCAATTACATCGAGAAAGAGTCCACGATGATTATAGCAGGATTTCAATTCTCAATAATATTTACGGTACGCACAGTAATGTACAAGATACAAAATTAATCGCGCGTAAGATATAAATGAAACAATCAAGATACGCGATTGATTAAAATCGAATCATTGATGATTCGAAATTTTTAAACTATTCGATTTCGAATCTGAAAAATTCGAATTCATCGTGATTCGATTCGATTCGAACTCAAACCGTTCGCACACCTCTACGATTTTCCAAATGCGATATCCGAGATTATTTATAAGAAAAAAAAAAGAGATTAAATTTCATCCAGTGGTGTATTTAATGATTAGGCGTGAGTTCTACATTAGTAGAAAATTCCGCCTGTTAGCTATCAATTTTCCTCGCGAGCGGCGTACGTGCTTATATGCAACTATGCAGCCTCGATACCTCGGGAATGCGACGTACATACATATGTGTGTGCATGCGTATGCATACTCTACCAATTTCAGCGGCGTTCACATCGGTTCACATCGAGCTACTTTGTAGCGGCGTATATTTGTCAGTCTCTGCTCGTCATCATTGCCTCGCGATGCGGGCAAAAATCGTTGCGAAAAACAATCGGTGATATTTCGAGGAAAAAAAAAAAGAGAGAAAAAAAAATGCGATCGGAGTGAGAGGCTTGTGCTCGCTCGCGGAAAATACGCTCGCGAAACGCGAAAAGGCGAGTTCACACGGAGCGACGATTCGCGCGCGATCCCGAAGCACGCGAGCTATGCGCGCGCAAAAACGTATACAGGATGTCTTGGAAGTCGCGCACTTTCTCCGCACGACAGAGGCGTTAGAGGCCAGATTGGCAACCGCGATATCCACTCGTGATATCCACACGTTACAACGGAGTCTTTTCTTTTTTCGGTGTCTCAAGGGAAAATTAGATCGGATTTCCGTGAATTAAACATCAGGGGAAATCGCGAAATATAAATAACAATGAGCACTGAGTGGATTTTACATTTTACTCTCTTCGATATATCGTCACGTGATCCGGGTTGTGATTTTTCGTCGGTCGAGAAACGAGAATATTGTATCGAATACTTCGGACAGCAAACAGCAAACGGTAAAACGGAGATTCGCGTCAAAGCTTTGCCGAGGAAAAATCGGTCCCACCATGAATATCCACCGTGGAATCTACGGAGAAAGCGCGCGACTCGCGCGATACACCCCGTATACACGCATTCCCGCCGAATCGCGCGCTGAATCGCGTATCCACGCCAGATCGCGGTCTCGTGACGAGAGGAGGGGGGAGGGGAGCCGTGGCGGGGAGAGCAGCGCATCGTCGTGACGCTCGAGCGCACGCACACTTATACCGATATGCTCGCGAATTCTCTCTCTGTCTATCTATTAAATTTATTCTTAATTTTGCGCTTACTATTGTGTTGTTCCATATATTTACTTTGCCCCAGCGCTTAAGGGGAAACTTGTCCCGGCTAGCGCTAAATAAATAACGATTCACCATTATCATTATCATTTCTCTTTTTCTCTCGCAAACGTGGATGGATCCCGGAAATATATACCAGAGAAAGAGAAATGAATAGTAAAGAGGAGTAAAGAGGGGAAAAATGTTTTCAAACTCGCATTATATTAATATCGAGAGCCGGCGAGCCGCGGGGCCGGGGGGGGATTATCCTATCTATTTATTCCGCACGTCGTGAGAGATCGTCACGTTTATTTCTTATTCCTATGCGGAGAAAGGTGAAGAGCTTTTCGCTCTCTCGCTCGATACATACCTGTCCCGGGGATCGATCCACGTAGTCTTCCGCGTGTTGTGATCGATGAAGTACACCTTCCCGTCGAAGTCCTGGGCGACGTCCCACCCATCCGGAAGCGGTATCTCCCCATTCCGTCTCCTTGGCATATTTCACTGCGCTCTAAATCCATCCAAAACCCTCTCTCTCTATCGCCGTGCGGTCGACGGGCGCATATCTGTGCGCGCGGGCGCACGCTTCTCGGGCCGCATATACGGCCACGCTCTCGCGTGGCGGCCGCGAACGTGAGAGAACGGGAGAGAACGAGACAGGTAGACGACGTGAGACGAGAACGGATGGAGGGGGGAAGAGGGGAGGGGGGGGAGAGGAGGAGGGGGGGAGAAAAGGAACGAACAAGATGCGAGAGAGAGAGCACGGCCGATCCGGCCGTAAAGGGCAGGTGGACAGAGGAAGAGGAGGAGGGAAGGGGGATCGAGCAAGACGGCGAATGGCGACGGTTCCAGTGGAGCAACGAGGATACCGATAAAACGTATCGTATACGTACACACGCGCACACGGAAGAAACGGTGAAACCAGGAGCGTACACTCGCACACGTGTGTACGCGTGCACTCTTTTTCTCTCTCTCTCTCTTCTCTCTCTCTCTCTCTCTCTCTCTCTCTCTCTCTCTCTCTCTCTCTTTCTTTTGCTGTTTCTCTCTTTCCCGCTCGCGCGCACTACTCCGCCATCATGAATACCTCATTATCATGAGCGGAGTGACGTCAGAGTCCCCGCCTTCAGATTCCTCTCGAGCGGAATTCCACCATTAACACAGCCAGCCGTAGAGGAGCAGCCCGAGGCGGCGAGCGACGGCGACGGCGGCGTCGTGGTGCTGCGTTCGCACGGGTGCATCGATCAGGTGCACTTCGCGTATCATCACCACCACCATAAACCATCGATCACTTTTCTTCTTATCTATCTCATTTATTTATCCTCCACTCTCGTTCCTGACACTCGCGCACACGAAATTTCTCTCTCACGTTCCTCCTCCTGGAGATTCTTAAATCTTCCCTCCTTTTACACGTTCTCCAATCTTTTCCCTCGCAGCTCTTCCAGGAGACCACAGAACAACAATTAAGGGGAAGACGATCGCTTGAGAACAGACGAAAATAAATAAATAAAAGAAAAAAAAAAACAGAGAAAAACACTCGACGATTTCTCGCTCACTATGCTCTATCCACTAAAAAGAACACACGTCGCGCGATTCTCTCACCCCTCCGGGTAGTATCGGAGCATCCTCCCCCTCTCTACCCTTTGGAGTGTCACATTCAAGGTCTGCTAGCGTTCAACGAGCCACGCGCTCGAGTCACGAACTGGCGCTGCACGCACCCGGTAATCGTAATTGTCCGATAATTTGCCGCAGGGTTTCCTCGCCGGGCACGACGGTCGCTTCGCGCGACTCGTTCTCTTGCGTGTACGTCGCGATCTCCCTGTCGGACGCTACAGCGACGTCGTGTCTCCCGTGACTGCTACGGCGGCGGCAGCGGCAGCGGCAGCGGCAGCGGCGACGACGACGACGGTGGCGGAGGCGGAATGGCCCGCGACCCGTTTCGAGCGACGCGCGCTATCGCCGGCTCCGTGCAGCGGCGGAGGCGGCGGTGGCGGCGGAGCACGTTTCACCGTGTTCCCTTTTCCTCGTTGCATTAGCCGCGGCTGTAATGCTAATGCCGAGCAGCGGATCTTGGCGGTTTTTCGCACGCAGGAATGTGGGAACTTGACGCTGCCCTCGCTCTCGGCCCGCCCGAGAAGGGGACGGTCGCTCTTTTACCGTTTTCCTTCTTCTTCTTCTTCTTCTCCTTTATTTTTTTATTATTCTTGCCTATGTCTCTCTCTCTCTCTCTCTCTCTCTCTTTCGCTTACTCTCTCATCACGCGTTCCCGTTTGAACTCCGCACTCGCGATCGACCGCACGGCGACGACGAGCACGACACTGCAAACCGTCTCCACTTTTCCGATCTCCCGTTCGTTCCGTCGATCGTACGATCGTACCGACAAACACGAGATTCGCACCTCTTCGTACCTCGACAAGGAATACCGTTCGGGAGTAAACTTCTCACGCTTTCCGCGCACGATGTTGCACACCAAGTTTTTCGCGTTTATACGCGGAGGACAATTTTCTCGTTTCCGACGATACTACCACCTCGCGTCACAGCTACGAGCATGCCGAGTGTTTGAGACATGCCACTGGACGTTCATGCCGTGCGCGCCGTCTGGCAATACCTCTCTTTCTCTCTCTTTCTCCCTCTCCTTCTCGCTCCTTCTCTCTCCTTCTCCCGCTCACGCTCTATCTCTTCCCGTCCCTCCCACCCTCCAATACCCTTTCATCTGTATTCACCGTAAAGAACATAGCTGGCCCCCCACCACTGGAACCGTGTTCATGTCGTCTCCGTCTGACTCGCGGCGGCGTCCTCGTCACGCGTCGCCGCTCGATCGTTCCCCCCCCCCTCCCACCCCGATCCGTAGCTCGCGGCTAACCGCCGCTCGGCTATCTTCGGCTCTCTGTCGCTCCTATGCCGGGATCTATCGCACCCCGTTTTTCTCCCGACGCTGCCGGTAAGCCTTTCGTGTATATCTCTGACCGCTGTGCGAGAGAGGCAACGGGAGTAAACGAGCGTGTTTGCCCTTTCCAACGCCTCGCATATTTGCCGCTACGCCGCAAGAATGGCGCCACCGTACGACTCCGTGGGCGCAGGTGCATCCCGGGATCATCTCGCGCAGGCGCGTGAACACTCAGCCTAAGATCGTCGATACGTTTTCGACACAGGATAAAAAAAGTTTATCATATTGTACAGAACTAAAATTTGCCACAGGGTTTTAGAGAAAATTATTATATTTTAATTTTCAGTTCTTTGTTACTTTTTCGTCTGGTTTATTTTCCAATAAATAGTTTATATATGTTCAGATACATCGTTACCTACTCGTTGCCTTCAGCCTTGACTCTTTTTGTTTGTTATTGTTAACATATAATCGATCTTGAAATTTTCATTTTATATATACTTTATACTGTATACACGAAATACTATAATTGGCACTGAGAAAGAAAAATCTATCGCGATTATATCATATATTCTTTCGCAATTATAAATACAATTATAAATAATGTAATTTAATTATACATTTGTGTAATCCATCGATTAATTCAATACAAATTATAAACAATCACTGCAAAGCGTTTAGGATATTTAATTTAACTATTATTGTGTAAATGCTATTGCGTTAGACATTCGTAATATTGCAACATTTAATCAAATACGATAAATTTAATTTTTGAAAAGTATTTTTGTAACGTCAAGTAAATTAAAAAAATATCTCTAATAAATATTTTTATTTACATATTTAAAAAAATAATATGTAATAATATGTTAGTGATTATATATTGTATATATTAAAACTTTCTATCGGTAGATAGATTTAGGAATTTTATAGTAAAAGATCACAAATAATATTTATTACCATTACATATCTTTGTGATGTTGAAAATAATATTTTTAACGATCCTTTTGATTGACATAATGTTGTACAAATTAATGAGAATCACAGAAGATCTTTGACATTATAATAAATAGATAATGGTGAGTCAAGAGAATAATTTATTTTCCGATTTAGATCTAAATCAGATTAAACTTTATACTAGCTTTATGCTAGTTTTATTGGCGTTTTTTTATCTGATATTTTTACAGGTTTTCATATATTTCAATTCAATTTTTTTTATAGTTTTTTTATACTTAATGAACATATTGTCAACTGGTTAGACAATATTCAAACTGTTATATCATTGATAAAGTTTTTTAAAGAGTATATATAATCTATATTTTTTTTATCAGTTTAATTTGAGATTTAAGAGATGAAATAATCTCTCAAAGCTCTCAATGTATATATTTGATTCCAATCAATTATGTTGAACAAAACAACGATGTAAATGTAAAAAAATGTTTTAGATATCTTTTATGGTTTTTTTATATATTTTATATCTGTGTAGATTTTTCAAAAATTTAATATATTTTAGAATACTTTCATTCCTCATTATTACTTTTGTGAAGTTTAAATTTTTTTTCTAAGAGTAAAAGTTAAAGGAGAGAGAAATTTGATAGTAACTATATATAATAAAATTATTTTACAAAATCACATCTTAAAAAAATAAGTTAGAAAAATTTCACAAAAATAATAATGGGGGGGTCACACCACCAATAATCACATCAAATCACACGTTACAGCTCCTACACCTCATCTACTCTCTTTTCATCAACCAGCTGTCGTTTCTCATTTCGAATGCGAGTAGAATAGGGTTGAATTCAGAAACATTGGACGTATCATCTTATCCGTGTTTTTCGTCGAATATTAAACAAGAATAAAACGATACCTGGGTGCACTCGAGTGTTATTTCTGAACGCACCCCAGCCGTTCGCCTCGATGTGACCCCGAAACAACTGGATTGCGCCCGGTCTTTCGCATGCGCAATCGTCGGTCGCGAACGCCACGAAGGCATTAATCGCGAATCTGACGTGCCTGTCCGATGACTCCGTCGTCCACGTGATCGTCAGCGTTCGACGCGTATAAACATACGCACACGCACACGCACACGCGCACACACCACACACATACACACGGACGCGCCCGTATGTGTGCGTGATGCAAGAAATAATGTGGAGCATATGTTGATGCAAGCTCGTCCCTCGGTCGTTAAAAAGCTCGGACTCGCGAGGTATAACTCGGAAAGGTATAATCTCGCGTCATCGATTTCGCGTACGGCTGCACAGGACTCCGTCTTTTTCCAGGGATAGAAGGATTCATTCGGACGGTGACGGGATGGCGACGTCCGAGAGCGACGCCGACTTTGAGAGCGCCGACGAGGAACTCGGCGCCTCCGGCGTCAAACGAAACACTCGGACGGCGGTCTACTGGACAACGTCACCGACGACGGTGGATTCCGAGTCGGACGACGAATACGTCCAACGCGCGCCTTGTGACGGCACGCACTGGCAGAGGAGATCCCAGAACTTCCGGGCAACGCCAGACGCGCCAGGTCGAAAGATCACTCCGATTGGTGATAAGGATGATAAGACCAACGGCGATGTCAAAGTTGAAAGCGATAGACATATTGCTCAATCAGTTGATGTAGCAAAGACCTCTAACAAACAAGAGACCTCTATTGAGTCAGGGCAATCCACAGCTTCTGTGATATCAACGAAGGACAAAGATATTGTAGAAAGTAGCAAGAACGTGCAATCAGATGTCATGTCTAAAGTAGAAGATTCAAAGATCAAGAAGGTCTCGCAAACTAAACAACGACAAGATACAACCCGTCAATTAGATGCGAAGAAATTAGGAACTAGATTCGCAAAGGATAATGCAGATGAATCTCATATCGCTACAGAACAGGAAAATAAATGTTCAGCCGAGTATTCAAGTGAGAAATCCCTATCATCTACATGGAAAAAAGATACAGAATATAAGATGGAAGAAAAATCAAAAACTCAAGTAGCAGGTAATCAATCTAAATCGTCAAGTGACTTGTCAGAAATGGACATGCCAGAAGAATTAAAGTCGAATAAAAAATTTAAAGAAGTTTTTCAGCCTGAAGGTTGGGAAGGACTTGGAGATGATATCGAGTTGCCTGATGAACTGACGGAAGAGAAATTACAGCCTGTATTACAGAGGCTGTCTTTAGCGAACAAGGAAGAGGGCAAAGACGAAAGTTCTTTAGGAAGCTGGGGCAGTTGGGGAAATTGGGGTGTAACTTCATTAATCAATACAGCTACTGCGAGCGTTTCTACTCTGACTAATCATATGTCTCAAGGTTTTACACTTTTGGAAGATACAATAAAGGTGCAAGAACCTACAGAATTGGAAAGAACAAAAGAACAAGATGTAGCCACTCCTGACGGTATATCTTTATTTTTATTTTGTATATAATGAATAATTTTTTTTCATTTATATGGCATTTATAATAATCTTCCATTTTTATACTAGATAGTAAATTATGAGAATGGTCAATTTAAATTGTTGCAATTAAAATTTTTTTAATTTCCGTTAACAGAGCCAGAGATCCAGGAACAAGAAAGTCGATCATATAGTTCATTTGGATTTGGGAATTTGATATCGGGAGTATCCTCAATCACGAAGTTGGTTGAATCCACTGGCAGCAAAGTTATGACGGGTGGTTTAGATACACTGGAGGCTATTGGAAAGAAAACGATGGAAGTGCTTCAAGATGGTGATCCTGGATTGAAGAAGAAAAGAGCCTTCTTCATGAACGAGATTGAGAAACCAAACCTATCGCAAATTCTCAGAGAAGCAAAGGAAAAGGCTGAAACCGAGGAAAAAACGATTGAAGAGCGCGAATTGGCGAGAAAAGTGCATTTCGAGAGTTTGTTCGACGATTATCAGGGACTCGTTCATTTGGAAGCTCTAGAAATGTTATCAAAACAAAGTAATATGAAAATTCAACAACATTTAATCGAATTGAATGCGAACGACTTAACATCCGTGCAAGAAACACTAGAAGAGATCAAAGAACTTTGCGATCTAGGTGATGATGAAGATGACGAGGAAAAAGATAATAAAGACTTTAAAAACAGATTAGAAAATGCTTGTCACGATCTTGGTGTCGACATTACCTATGAAAAGCTATACAGTGTAAGAAAATATCCGTATTACATTAAAGAAGAAGTTCTAGTTTTATTGTTAAAATTTGTAAAAACAATTCACAATGATGCTTTCAGGTTTGGACAGAAACGGAAAATTATCTCGAGTCATCTTCAATGGATACAGATCAGATCTTTCAAAATGCTATATCAACGTTGGCACGGTTCACAGCCTTCTCCGTAGAGAGATTTCATAAGACGGCAGAATTGTTATTAATTAAGGAACGACGTAGTACAGTGAACGAAGCGGACGCCTTGGTGCAACTTACCAATATTTTGTCCAATCAGATTAGCTCATTGGCTAATTTATTCTGCGATACATTACAGCAATTTGCGAAGTCTGTGGAAAAGCCGAATATCAATGCTAATATAACAACGATTTTTCTGGAAGTAGG
The DNA here is from genome assembly GCF_055798465.1 of Pogonomyrmex barbatus. Lineage (NCBI taxonomy): Eukaryota > Metazoa > Arthropoda > Insecta > Hymenoptera > Formicidae > Pogonomyrmex > Pogonomyrmex barbatus. Next base: position 969,317 of record NW_028297115.1, on the reverse strand, counting down.
TATTCTGTTAGATAAATTCGAGCAATGCCATAATTGATACTAAAATACTTTCTTTTTCACACAGGCTTCTAATGCAAATTCGTATATTCAAGATGCCTTTAGGTTACTCATTCCCATTTTGCAAGTTGGTGCAATCTGATGAGTAATTATAAAATATATAAGAGAGAAGAAAAATTTTTATACTTTATATTTACATATATATTTAACATCATCTATTAAATTAAATTAAGACTAAATACAACTTTCAATGTAGGGATAGAGCATAATATTATTTTCCCGTTTCATAATCGCTTTTTAATCTTTCATATTCGAAGGAGGGACCAACTTAGCTCTATTAATTCAATCTATTTACACGGTTTTATCATTAATAATTTTTACGTGTTTGGTTTAATTGTTTCGTTGTTTTCAATTCATGAAAGAATTATATATGTATAAATGACAATCCATACACAGAATTCATGGAGGTTCGGTGAAAAATTGTTTTAATATATTTGTGCACCAGTAATGCACATGTTATTACAAAATAATTCGACTTTAGATGATTTAGTAATATTAAAAGTATGGTTAATGTGTAAGACGCGAAATATTTATAACGTAAGGTACAAATTCCAATAAAGATTACGCTATGTATATATCGACACCACATGTAAAAAAAAATAAGGCTATCACAATGAGTAATAATAATGATCAATATAAAAATACTTTTCAAACATTTGTTTTTAACATCGTTATTAATGCTAACAATGGAGGAGACTTTACAACGTGTGTTGAAGATAAACAATTCGTCGTATGAAAATAGTTTGAGATGACTAATCAGTGTTTCCCCCGTTTATTACCAACGGGAGGTTTTTGAAGTTGAAAGTTTGAGCTGGTTCCGTTTACTGGTAATGGTGCGGTCAAATTAATTGGCGCGTTAAAATTTAAACTTGCTGTCGGCGGTTTCATGGATGAGCCTATAGCAATGCTAGTAGCAGACGGTACTGGTGTCGAACTTTCCCAAACTGTAACAATATATTAACATTGTTACTTTCAATTCATTATAAAAGTAGAAATGGAATGTATGTAATAGCTAAAGCCACGGAGTAATATCCCTTTCCCTATTAAAGATGTTTATATTTTTGAGACGGTTGTTTAAAAAAAAAAAAAAAAAACAGTCAATTTTATCATGTTATTATCATTTAATATTCGATGTTCTATTTGATATTTCGATATTAATTAATATTCTTGGTACATTAGCATAGTGAAAATTTTTAAATCTATATTTATGGATTTTTAAAGAAACATTCTCGCAATTTCCATTTCGAAATTGATTGGAAAATTGCAAATGTGTATTTTTAATATCTCTATATACATCCTGTAAAATTTTATTTATTCACTCCGTGACAAACTTAACGATATTTCCTGGTTAGTATCCATGTTTGCAAGCGTTACTGCATAACATTGGCAAAGCCGAAAGCACTCAAGCACATGTATAGAAGGCGCTATCATTTAAGAAAGCATAATCTTGAAGTTGAACCTTTCGATAGCATCCAATGCAAAGTATATAAAATATCAATAATATCGATGTAATCATCTATACAAATTAACTGGTACTAATTTATAGGAGATTTATATACAGGCAAAGAAGCGCGTTACCCTTTTTCCATGATTCGTAATAAGTAATAAAGAAAAACTGAAATAAAAACTAGATACCTCAAGAATTAAATTACAGCCTTTATTTTTTTCCCTGAAAGGCAAAATCAAAGTCAAATCATCGAAAAAAGAAAGTTGACGATTATTTGTCGAATAATAATAACGAGGGAGAAAAATAGAAGAAAAAAAGTAATAGTGACAGGCTAATAGTAACGTTAATTCTATTTAATAATAAACGACGTTATATGTTAGTAAATTCTACCTCATAACTAGATCCAGGCAAGACCTGAAGGTAGGAAATCTTTAGGGGGGGACGGTTAAAATCATCTTTCTTTTAAAAAAAGGAATCTTTTACTTAGCGCATGAGGATATATAATTAAATTACAAAATAGTCAACGGCAAGGCCTATTTACCTAAAGGATTTCGTGTTTCGTAACTCGCCGGTCGGGTCGAGTTTAATGTTGTCGATGATAAAAAGTTTTTATTTCCTGTAAGCATTAACTTTGTTTTTCAAGATCTACAATGTTTAGATATTATTCTGATATATGCGCATTAAGATATTACCTGGCCCAAAAGGCGTGGGACCGCTCGTGATCCTGCTGATGCTGCTTTGATTAGATTTATTATTCACTTTAATACCGTCGAAAACATTGGTATTATCCTTCAACACGTATTTCCTAAAATTGAGATACTGTTCCTTTTGTTGTTGTACTTTAGCATGGACACTCTGTAGTCGACCAGCGACCGCAACTAAAGATTCGTGAAGCTTACTCATGGTCGCTGTCAATTCTAACAACGTATAAAATAACGTGTCGTTAAGAATACTTTTCATTAATTCGAATGAATTTATTTATTGGAAGAATCGATTATACCCTGCGGAGTTAATGTTCTCGGCGCCATCATAGCTTGTATATGCTTCTCCGTTGTCTCGATTTGTGATCTGAATAACATCAAATCTTGTTCGAAGCTCTCGGCTAACTCCATGAAGAATTTCAGAGGTGCATTATTTTCATATTGCAAGCCCGGCGGAGTATCGTGTGTTCTTTGAGCTATTTCAGCACTTTGCAATGCCTTCGCCGTATCCTGTTTCAATTTATCGGCCGAAGAACGATCTCTTTGCACTGAGCCGGACAAAGTGGACAAAATTTCCATTAGAGATGCCGTATCTTCCGCGCATCGATTCAATGGTCTCGCCGAACCTCTCGCAATGTCGGAAGACAAGCCTTTCTGCATCTTTACAAAATCCCTGTAAGATACAATAGTCAGTGATGCAGAATTCTCATGTATGTGTATGCATATATTGTATATTATTACTATTATACTAATTAATTTAGCTCTATAGACAAACTGATTGTTTTTTATTGAAATGATTTTATTCATAATTACTTGAATTTATCTATGGTTTGCATAAGCTCGTTTGGTAATAAATTCTCCTTAGCAGCTGTTGAACTACTATTTCCTTGAGAGAGACCTTTATTATTGACGGAAACATCTAAGCCGCCAAGTCCTTTAGTGGTACTAGTTGTAGTAGTGAGAACAGTCGTCGGTTTAGCACCCAATAAAGTGCTTCCAGTTCCGGAACCAAATAAGGGAGCTGCACATAAATCAATCGCAACGATCAATCACTATAATAACAAAATTTCCTTTAGAATAATGAATCATGAAATAATACGCACTGTTGGTAGTGGCTGTACCGAAAGTTAAACTTCCCGTTGCTGTTGTATTTGATGTAGCGCCAAACGTCAGAGTGTTCGTTGTAGCTGGTGTGCCGAAACTGAGGCTCGTGAATAAGGGCGCGGATGTGGTAGGGGTGGGAAATAAACTGGGAGCAGTAGTCATCGTGGTAGCTGTAGTCGATCCTAGAAGCAGACCGCTGCATTGTGCTGGCGTAGAAGTTGCTGGAGTACCAAATCCAAAATTAAGACCTATGGAAGTTGTTGGAGTAGACAAAGTGCCAAACGTTAACGTGCCAGTCGTTGTAGTAGGGGTGGCGAACGACGTATTGCCCAAACCAAAGGTTGTTGCTGGCCTTGATGAAAAAATAACATTTATATAAAAATCTTATTGTTTGCAAAAAATAATTTCAGTCTATTAAATATTTATTAAATAAAAAGAAAAATATATATTTAAACATATATTTAAACAACATATATTTTGTTACTTATTGGAATTATAATAATTCTTTATTGTTGTTTGAAGGTTAGTGCTAATAATGTCGATGAATATAATTACTTTTGTGCTCCAAATCCGAAACCTGTGTTGGCAGAGGTGACCGATGGAGTCCCAAATGTAAACGCCATTTTTCCATACGCCTTAAGTGTTGTTACGCGCGATAAATAATCTATTTACAATATCACATAAACACACCGCGAACTGCCGCGAACTATCGCAAACGCGAACTGGCTGGATTCCGTAACGCGCATTTATCTATAGTTCATGTCACGTATACTATAATAAAATGCGCTTTACGGAATTCAGTCAATATTTCGAAATTTTTTACGAAAACGTAATATTTCTGAAATTTTTTTTTTCTTCTTGGAAGAAGAAAGATAAATTCTAAACTAATGCAGCCAGTTCAGTTAAAAAGAACAGATCCTATGTAAACAGACTCTGTTCGGTTTCTGTCGCCAATCTGTTCGCATGAGGTCTGTTCTTTTTAGCTGAACTGGCTGCACTAGTTCAGAGTTTACCTTTGTTCTTCCAATGTAAGAAAGAAAGATAAACTGTGAACTAGTACAACCACTCAAAAGGAATAGACCTAGAGGTTGTAATCGACAACATCCATACCACGCTGAAAGCACCAGTTCTCGTCCGATCACTGAAGTTAAGCAGCGTTGGGCACGGTTAGTACTTGGATGGGTGACCGCTTGGGAACACCGTGTGACGTTGTCACTTTTTTTCTTTTTTTTTAGAATTAAATCATTTCTCTTTTGAATTATTAGAAAATTGATTGATTATATATTTTATATTTTATAAATATTATTTTTCTTATAAGTATTTCGACTCTTACCGAAGATAAACAAATTTTCATTATAAAAAAACATAAAATATTATATATTAATTATAAAATAAATTCAAAAGATTTAAGTGTTAATAATTTTACGTCAAAGTATTTGAACAGTTCGTACATACATAGAGTACATACATCTGTTCTTTTTAATTTGAATTGGCTACATCAGTTTTTTTGTAATATGTACATATAGCGATAACTAATTTATTATAACAATTTATTGTAACACACATAAGACATGTAAGATGCCTATATATCTAACTTTAATAAGTCGTAACTAGTCTATTAGACAAACAAGCAAATAGCACGATAATAGATTATTCAACATTTAAAACGTAACGATTATAACATTTAATGTTGAATTCAAAAAGACGTTGTAGAGCCTTGTATTAGTTAGATATTATTCGTAATATTGTTGAATATTTCGATTGACACACATTGTAGATATCGCGGCCTTCAAAACTGTTTACATGCCGTGGTATGTACGATGCGAAGCGCGCGCCGTGTTTACGAACGTTCCATGTGTATCATTGTTTATCCGGCGTTCGTACGAATAGGTAGCGTATCGCTTCGCGTTTCCTCATGCCCTTTTATTGTTAAACGATACCAAACCGTTGCCGTATCATATGAATATAATAATAAATAATCAACGATTGATTAAATTATTCATAAACGAAACAATAAATCCTTTTAATAAATATATGCGCATATCGCGCGACTTATTTCTTAAAAATTTATGAATGCTTTTTGTAAATGCTAATCCCTCCGATGGGTACGGCCTTGACGTGGCGGAGGGGCTGAATATTCCGAGAGGTTTCGTATCCCAAAGACGAAGAAGCCAACAGCATCTATTGCACCATTATTAATAATTCAACAAATTAATATTGATATTAATATTACAAATAATATCTAACTTACACGAAATACTATAATTTTTAATAATCGAACATTAAATGATGTATATAGATATTTCATTAGAGAGTACCGTTTCGCTTATATGCTTGCAGATCGACGACTATTGCGCGTGTTATTAATATATTATTAATAACATTAATATTATACTACCGTTGATGATATTAATGTATAAAATTATTAATAATATATTAATGATATACGCAATTGTTGTCGATTTTTAATCAACATTCCATCGCTGATTTAAATGAGCGAATGAACTGCCAGATTGTAATGATTAACAAGCATATCGAAAGGATACTCTCTAATGAAATATTTACATAAATTATTTAATGTTCGATTACTAAAAGATGTAGTTTCGTGACATTGTAATATTGTGAAATATTTCGTCGTAGTCATTGATGGAGCAGACTTGAGGAATGTTTACGCGACGCCATTGTGTTCGTACGGCGAGTCGTGTTTACAAGTCGTTGACCTTGCTATCATTCATTCACCGGCGTTCGTACAGACAAATCGCGGTGCGCGTCGCTCCGCATTTCTTCGCATTTCTTTAAACCAAGCGTTGTTATATCTTACGAAATAAAATATCTTGCATAATAATAAATGCTTATTAACTGATACGATTCACGATTCGTAAGCGTAATGAACCGAAATGAGAACTCTATAACGAGATCATATATAATACATATTTCGCGACTTATTCCTTTGAAATTCATAACTTTTTGTTAAATAATACTCCCCCCCCCCCCCCTCTAATGGGTACGGCCTTGACGTGGCAGAGAGGCTCAGTATTCCGAGGGATTATTCAAGCAGTATTATTAATCGATGAAATGGTTTGCCGATTAACTTGTGCTATTTGAATATGTATCCCAAAGACGAAGAAGCTAACCAGTACCCGTTGCACTGTTATTAGTAACATTAATATTAACGTTAAGTAATATTACTGTTATTAATAATATATTAACACGGCATAGCCACGAGTCGTGAAATGGCTCTTATGTGGCAAACTTAATTAATGCGTTTGACGCGTTAATCTTTGGTTTTTAACCGACGGTTTTCCGCCGCCGATTTAATTGTGAATAAACGAACTGCAGCCAGTTCGTCGCGCGTCGCGCGTTTGCTTTGGGAGTGCCGTAAGAGTGATCGGACTAAGAGACTTTTCCTCGCCCTGCGAGGGCTCGTTTGAGAAATATTATAAGTTCGAGTCGGTCGAGTCGCATTGTTAAAGTGCAGGAAGCGCGGGATATCATTGAGACGTAGTCGGCTACGTCTTCACGCCACGTGCGCCGCGGCACTGGTGATGCCGGCTGTGAATGTTACATGCACTCGCTACCCGCTTGATGTGTTGTGTTTCGCACAGTTGCAACCTGCATTAAACGGTTAATTGAGAACACGCTCTGTCTTCGACAAGCGGTTCGATCCCAATCGGTAAGATTTCAATCGGCTGACTTGTTTTTTGATCGCTTATTCTCTTGATTTCTCATTTTCGACACAGCATTGCCACGAGTCGTGAAAGGGCTCCTATGTGGCGCGTGCGATTATTTAATCGCCAACGATCTTTATTTTCCCTTTCTTAATACCTTACCCTTTCCCTTCCCAAACAAATCGCGTTTAATCTGACTCGATCGGCGTTTAGTTCGGGTGGTTATTGCGTGTGCCGAGAGGCTGGATCCCAGTTGTCCGATTGCCTAGATTGTTAGGCATCGGCGGTGGGTACCTCCTCTCTCGTCATATCTACCAGCCTTCTCGATAGCCCGGGTGACTTTTGATATCACGTGTATGATATCCGCCCTGGTGATTCGATTTGAACCGTTGGCTATGCGATGGTTGAGTCAATTTTAGACGTGATTTCTAAGAAACAAGAGACGTCGGATTCAAGTCAGTCGATTCGTCTTCTTCCGCTTCGGTCCTAGCCTTTGCTTGAAGAGTTACCGTGTGTCCCGAAAAGCTCACCGACTCGGGTGCTGACTGGACCGACCTAACTTGATATTTTCACGGGCAGCTAAAATTAGTCCGCGCGCGATTATATAATAATTCGCGAGTGTTTTTCGCGAGTGTCCTGTGCTGCGAGGACATCCGACGACCCGACACCTTGAGAGGAGGAGGAGGCCTAGGAGAGGCGTCGGGCATCGGCGGAGCAACCTTGCGGTAAGTATAAAGTTTTTGTCAAGATGAAATTATCTCTTTTTTCATTCATTTGGATCACTGAATTTCAATCATTTCAAATTTATAGTTTGGGAAAGAAAAATAATTTAAAGTTTAATATGCATTTATTTCTATAAAGATCTTTTTTGAAAATTATTTATTAATTATTAATTATTTTCATAAATATCTAATTGAAAAACAAGTGGATTCGATATATGTACAAATTTTTAAAATATCTATTGTTTCGAACCCTAATATAATTTGAATATTCTTTTTGTATGTTACAGAATCATCGTAGCTACGTTGCAGATTAACTCCGTTGTTGCGCATCGGATCGGTGAGTGATAAATTTTTTTATACTGGGGTAACAAATCTATGAAACTCATATTAGACTATTTTTATGTATTTATTATTAAAGTTTTGTAATTGGCTATATTTTCATAGATTTGTTATCCTAAAATGGATAATAGATTTAAATAGTTTAGGATTGTATATTTAATCTTGGTATGACACTGATTTATTATAATACATTTATACAAACACAAATAGAGTTCTTTGTATCGATTTTATTACTATATTACTTTATTACTTTATATTGTTTTCTATATTTCATTTGCGAGAATTCATTTGCAATGTATTAATTGCTAAAAACTGTCAAACAATCTCGCAAGAAAATATAAATTTAGTAAGTTAAATAATTTAATTGTTTTAAGAAATTAAATACTTATGTACCATATAAAGTAACAGATATTTTTAAAATAATAGTTTAGTTAATTAATTAAGTATTTTTTGAAAATATATAGAATTTATTCCTCATCAGAATTAATATATAGAATTTATTAAATTTATTAAAATTTTGAAATAAATTGTTAACAATTGAAATGGCATAAAATCGCGTAAAAGAAATTTGATTAGTATTTAAAAGTATTAAATTTTTATTTTAAATGTTTTTTATGATATATATTTTTTATATTAAATGGAGAAATATAAAATGGAAATATAAATGGAAATATAAAATATAAATATGACTCTCTGTTAGATTGGATTACTATAGTTTAAAAAGTAGTAATCTTTGAGGCCCGATCGCCACTGTCTGAATTGATTAGGCATTGTGTCTAGGACTATCCTAGACTGAGCACATTAGACCAACAGCCCAGTCGGGGCAGGGATTAATTGGAGGTCACGATCCTCCGATCTATCCTGAGCCCACATTCTAGGCGTACGAGACCTTCGGGAAATCTCTATTGCATCTATACTGCAAGCTGCCCAACGGAGGCTTAAAGTAGTCTGAGAGTAGGCATGTACTCTCGCCTTCCGGAGGAAACGTGCCCTTGCAGAGAAGGTTTGTCAGGTGTCCTGGCTTTACGAAGTCCAGTGCGCCGGGCTGGCGTTTGTTGTTTGGACCCGTGAGTCCTAGCGGCCTGGAAACCGCGTCGTACTGGTGTCTATTGACGTTTGGGCATGTATCGTGAGGATTGGAATGAAAAGAGAGTCATAGTTTATATTTATATGAAATAAGAATAATATAAATGCATATATTATGTATTTTTTATTTATTACCCATCTTTCCTCTTCCCATATTTTAATACCAAGATTAAATATTTAAATCGGTGCATGAAAGAGATATGTATATATATATATATATATATATATATATATATATATATATATATGAAATTCAGAAATTTTTTAATAATGTATATTGTAAACGTAAATAAATGTTCAGCAAACATTAACAAATTATATAATAAGCATGCCGATTTGATCCTAATACGTTTAACTTGTCCATCTATATAATTGGTAACTTGGCTTTACATAAGTTAAAGCAAAATTTAATATGACGTGAGATTCAGTAAATGTTTTGTCTCGCGGAATATTAATTGATAATTATTAATTTACTTTTATTTAAAATACATTATTTTATATTGAAATCTTTGAAAGTTTATTTTTAATATAAATTCTAATTTAATACAAGTATTGTTAATATATTTTTTTATTTACATTATTTATTGAATTTATTATTACTCATATTATTATATTTAATGAATTATGTAGATACTATATCTAGTATTTAGAATTTATATCATAATAAATTATGTAATATTGGCATGCTGATTATGTGAGAAATTTATTATCTCGCTTGAATCTCACGTCATTCATTTTGAATCGTTTATGTCCTCACCTGATTCAAGCACTGAGAAAAAGATTTTTTTAGATTTAGCAATTTTATTTGTTTGACTTGAATTTATTTAGCTTAAACAACGTAATTTTATATTAAAATTTAATTTGTTGAATTAAGAGTTTTGTTGTTTTGTTAGCATATACGTTGTTTAATAGAAAAAAACATCATTATTTAAAGGAAATAAAATTTATTTTTGAACTAAATAATACTTTATTTGGCTAAATTAAATATTGTTAAAATATAAATAAAAAGCGTTATTGTTTTCCAAACAATTTATTAAATAAATATTTTATTTAAAATAAAGCTACTTATTATTTGAAAAATTGAACAATCAAATTTGTAGAATTAATAACTGATTTGGACTATTTCGAAAGATAAATTTCCTTGAATCTAATAAAATTTATTAAATCTAAAGAAATCATTCTCTCTGTGTGATAAGATTTAAATAAACGAGTTTGATCGTACGCGAATAATACGAACGAATCATATGGGCCTTAGATTTTTTTCTCATTTTTCTGAACATATTTTTCTTTGAATATTAATTACAGATCATGATATTTGATCACATTTTTATTATTACAATATTTTTATTATTCAATTTTAAAAAATTCTTTTTATCATATATAATTGATTTTTTTTATTTTAAATCGAAGATTAATCACGCGTACTGTACAAAAAACGCGGTATTATTATATTAACTTCAAAAATTTCATATAAATTTTATAAAATTTTATCACAAATTTCATATTTTATTGATACTGAATGGCCTTCGCGATCGACACGATTGCATGACCATCGTGCGCGCGTCGAACAAAAAATCTGCATAATTAGTCGGTAATTGAAGGAGTATATCTCCTTTCTTATTTCTGGCTATATATGGCCAGAAGTTCTGGGTATGTGGCCAAATCGACGATGGAGCAACGTGGTCAGGAGCAACGAAAGGTAGGTCCAATCTGGCCTGAAGAATCACAAAAGGTTAATCAATATATATATATATATATATATATATATATATATATATATATATACATTGACTAACCAAAAATAAGTAAGTAATTAATAAGATTTTTATACGTGCGATTGCACGCAATTGGGGGGGAATAAAGTGCTCTCTATATCTGCACTATAGACAGTACTGTAGTATTATCTACAGATATTTATAATTTAACTGTAGTACTATCTATAGATAGTACTACAGTACTATCTATAGCACTATGAAAATTCGGGTGGATAAGAGTTCGGGTGGGAAAGAATTAAAACAATAAGGAAATGTTAATATGTATAATTTAAAAATTAATAATTCTATGATGAATTTATTTAATTTTATTTAAATAAATTTATCATAAAATTATTTACAATTACATTTTCTTATATAATTATATCATATAGTTTACATATTAAATATAATTATAAAAAATTAATAAACGTTAATTAAAAATGATACAGATAGGTAGAAATACTAAAAAATTCCAGTTAATAAAAAAATGTTAAATTAGGAATTAAAGATTGATAAATCTACATTTAAAATGTTAATTATTAAATTTTAGTTGAGAACAAAGAGTAGATAGGGATATAAATCTATATAAAATCTTCAATCGGGTAGGTAGAAATGCTAAGAAATTCGAGTAGGTAGGGTAATAGTTTAAGAATATGTTTCAGTCGGATAAGTAGGATAATAGTTTAAAAATTTGTTTAACTTAATAATTTAAAAACTTGTAAATTTGTCCAAAAAAATTAATTATAAAAAGAATAAAATATAATAAACAACATTTGATTAGTATTTTAAATGCCTAATATCTTTCTTTTTTAAATTTAAATTCATGACACACACACACACACACACACACACACACACACACACACACACACACACACATATATATGTCATAAATTTAAATTGTGGGAATTGTGAATATACACACATACACACAAATCTATTTATTATATTCTGTTCTTTAAATATATTCTTGATTTAAAAATATAAAATATAAGGTAAGCGCTGTATTTTGTACATAATTATATATTTTTTATTTTTCTTATATTTTATTATTACGTAAAATAATTTTCAATATAATATATGATATATAAAATATCATATAATACATAGTAAATAAAAATAAAAAATATATAATTATTATATTATTGATACCGAATTTTATATTTTATCCTATTGTATCTTGCGAAAAGTTTTGTATTTTTATCTTATTATTGTTTTTTATATGATTATGTATGCATGGCTAATTTTGTATTGTATTGTTTGATACCAAAATAGTTAATTGTATATAACTAATAAATATTAAAATAAATTAAAACATGCGTGCAAAAAAAGAGGATTGTTAATCAAAATTAGTGGGGATGGTGGAGGTTTTTCACAAATTCATATCAATTTTATTCGATAAATATTCCTGAAACAAAACTGAACAATAACATTTTAATACATAATTTTTGTTACCGAACGATACAAATTGTATTATTATATTATATTATAATATATTATGTTGTATTATAATATATTATATTATTGTATTGTGTTATGATGTTTTTTTCTTTCGTATTAAACTTTTTTTTTGTATTTTTATTGAATATTAAATTATATTTTATATTGTAATAATTTTTTTTATATTGTATAAAAAATAATAAATATAAAAAAATTTTAAATATGCATATGAAGAAAAAAGGACCGCCAAGAAATGAAATTGGCGAGGGTGGTGGAGGGCCTCTACAAATTGATCAATAAAAACGCAAAAGAAATTATAGCGTAGAAGTTTGCTATAACTAACGAGATTTGTTAGAACTGTGATAAATAATCGACATATTTCCGATTTTGTGAGACAAGAACGGAGAAAGATTGATCGTCTTTCTTTATTTAATTAATTGTCACTCTTGCATGTAGCACGGAACAAAACCACAAAATCGTGGACATAGCACGAATGAGAACCACGCAATCGTGGACATTACACGAACATTGATTATGTAGTTCAACATCTACGTTTTTATGGACATAGGATGCAGTTCACTTGATGCTACAAGTGCTTCGAAGCATCTTTTGATTGATCAATTCACAGAATTCTTTGTTTTGATTGGTTAATCGAACGCTTCGAAGCTTTTGTGGCGCTAAATGGACAGTAGCCATAGAGGCGCTTCAAAATAAAGTTACAGCTAAATCGTAAGCATGTCCGCTCTCAGGCTTCTCTTTGGAACTAATACAACCAGTTCAGCCAAAAAGAACAGACCTATAGTACGTCTGGTTTCCATAAAGCGCATTTATCTATAGTTCATGTCACGTATATTATAACAAAATGCGCGCAATGCGCTTTATGGAATTCAACCTATAGCTGCGTTCCAAAATTCACTGCCAGTACTGAAAATATATAGTTCATGTCACGTATATTATAGATTTTCAGTGCTGGCAGTGAATAACGGAACGCAATCTGTCAAACAGGCTCTGCTCGGTTTAATGCGGACACAAATGACTATAGATTTGCAGTCACTGGCTGAGTTCGGGGAGCGCGTTATTAGAACTATCGCATCATTCTATCCTTAATTCACATATAATGAGTTATAAATATTTACATATAATTTACATACACGATAAAAATGAAATGATGTGATAGCGCTAATAGCGTGCTCCCCGAACGTGGCCAATATCTGATCGAATTTGAATTGCCAATCTGCTAGCAAATTGCTAATAGCATTTTGCTTTTGTAAAAGTAAATGTTAATGTAAAAATGAATGGTATTATTAAAAAAAAAAAGAAACGGAGCTTTGGCCGAGGTCGCCCGAAATATGAACAAGCCCGACGTACGCGTGTTAGGCCAGCCTGGGATGCGCAGCGCGCATGCGCCGACGAGCAATTCAGCTGTGTGGTGAACAATGGCGACATCACGACGGACGATATGACATCTCGACAGGCTAGATGTTCCCGCTACGCTGTCCGGACGCGGCTGCACGTACATGCGCGTCATTAGTTCGCGAACGCTGAGGACGGATCCACGACACGTAGTCCCGGGTGTTCCGCTCTTCTCTCTCTTTCTCTCTCCTTCGCCACGTATCCCTCGCCGTTTGCGATGGCTGCGGTGAACGCGAACGCGCTGTCCAGTGACATAAGCCGTAGAAATCCCCAGGACGAGTACGAGCTCATTCAGAGGATAGGAAGCGGGACCTACGGCGATGTCTACAAAGTCGGTATTCTCTTCGACTTGATCCTTTTATCGATAATTACAATCGAAGTGACCAATTTATTGTGTTTCCTCTCTCGCAGGCTAAACGGCTCTCCATGAACGACCTCGCGGCGATTAAGGTTATCAAGCTGGAGCCAGGTAAACGCTTGACGTCTGTAAAATGTTTGAGATCGTCACGCGGTGATCGCGCTTGGTTTCTCTGTTATACCTTTTGTTCATCAAGTGTCATTGTGACTTTTTTTGCATAAGTCATGGAAGGCGACATGGAAATGTACAAGAGAATTGCTCTGATGTTTAAATCGTTTGTTTACGTATACTTTGTCGTCACAGTGAAAATACCGACTTGTTAGAAATTTTATTATGGCGTGTTACGAAGTAGACTAGTTTGCAATGTCTATATGTATCTTTTAGGCGATGACTTTGCAATCATTCAACAAGAGATTCTAATGATGAAGGACTGCAGACATCCAAATATTATTGCATATTACGGCAGTTATTTAAGGAGAGATAAGTTGTGGATATGTATGGAATATTGTGGTGGTGGATCGTTACAGGATATATATCATAGTATGTAAAATATTTATTATTTAATCTTTATTTAAAATTAGAAGGAGGAAATAAAGCAGTTTTGAAGTAAAATATTTGAATAATGTTTAAGATAAAAAAATGTAGATTACAATAATTTATTCACATTGTAGATTGATATTTATTTTATATGAAATATATATAACAAATAAAATGGTTTTATGAATTACTCGAATTTTAATTCTAGCTGTTATCAACTTTTTGTTTATAATAATTAGATCATTATCAGGAATCTAGATACATTAATTTATTATATATATAGAATGTGTTAGGGATAATTTTATAAATATATTAGAATTTTGATTTTTGAAAACTGTTATAATATTAAGTTTTTATTTATTTATAGTAACTGGACCATTATCAGAGATACAAATAGCATATATGTGTCGAGAGACCCTTACTGGTTTAGCTTACTTACATAGCATGGGCAAGATGCATCGTGATATTAAGGGTGCCAATATATTGTTGACCGAAGCAGGTGATGTAAAATTGGCAGACTTTGGCGTGTCGGCACAGATTACCGCAACAATTAACAAAAGAAAGAGCTTTATTGGTACACCTTATTGGATGGCTCCTGAGGTATGTTTATCGATAGTATTCAGATATGTTTTATGCTTACATTGGGAATTGATAAAATTGATATTTTTATAATGTACAGGTAGCAGCCGTGGAAAGAAAAGGTGGTTATAATCAGTTGTGTGATATTTGGGCATGTGGAATAACCGCGATCGAATTGGCAGAATTGCAGCCACCGATGTTCGACCTGCATCCAATGCGCGCCTTGTTTCTCATGTCCAAATCAGGCTTCAAGCCACCGACATTGAAAGATCGCGATAAATGGAGTCCAACATTTCATAACTTCGTCAAAATCGCCCTCACAAAAAATCCGAAGAAACGACCGACGGCAGAAAAGTTGCTTCAGGTTATTTTTATTATATTTTTAAGATACGATTTGCGATAGGAAGATAAAAAATATATTTCTGTAAAACTGCATCAACATTGTAGTCTATATATACATATAGGAGATATTTCAAATTGTAGCATGCATTTTTCCAAGGGGAGATGAGCAAGAGACTGGCATTAGAATTATTGCAAAAAGTATCAAATCCCAGCCATATGTTTACGGATCTGGAAGCTGATGAAGATGGGGCAGTGCCCAATGTTCCACAAAGAATAGCCTCGCGTCACACCGCAAGGCCTAGGCCGAAAAGTCCTATATCACAGTTGGATAGTGATGGTAAGATTAATAATAATTAAGTAATAAACAATATATGATGAGTAATAATCTTATAATGTGATATAATCATGATTACAATTTATCTTGTAGATCAAATTAACATTGATGGAGGAACATTACATAGAGATTCCATATCACCATCCCTAGATAGCAATCCAGCATGGGATATTATGGATATCATGAATAATGTCAAGGTAAATCTATTGTAGATGTTTTTCCTATTTATGTGCCAACAAATATGTTATTATTGAAAAACAGTATCGCAATATAGCAAGTATTTTTCCAATTATAATATTAACGAAAATATGATTTTATTATAAGCATCTCATTATATGTATAGGCCGTACATAATTGTGATCTGCATCCGGACTGTGGAGTTGCATCTGCGTTTGAAGATGTCCAGGAAAAGTAAGTTGTTTCATTTTTATTTTGTTAATTCTTATCGCACACATTGTGTACGAGAAACACTAGAAATATCGAAGCTTTTTTATTACTTTCGCTAATATGGTAGTTGCTGTTTTGTTCGAAATTGTAAATACATCCATAACCACCTCATAAATATTCAGAATAAAAACCCAAAAATGTAATAAAGTTTTATATAGGCTTGTATCATATTGTGCAATATGTATCGTCTTATCTTCTACATGTACATATCGATCAAAGAAATATAAGTTATGCCAACGCAATTGTTATATACACTGCTAAACAAGACAGCAATGTAATATACATTGTAATATAAAAGCCATAAACTATTTACTCACTTACGGCTGATAATAACTACTAAGTATATTGCATATGGCATGTGTGCTTTTGCTTGTATCATGTCATACTAGTTGTCAAACAAGTGAGAGAAATATGTAAATTCACTATTCTTACTTAAAACAGCAGCACATCATATTCTAAAATATTAGTTTGGTGATTATAAAAATTTCTTCTATGGAATAAAATGGAATAAAAATGACGAAAGATATCACTAAAATTTCAAAAATAGTATATATAGATATATAGATTCATTATTTTTTGCCTTTCATTATTATTTAATTATTTTTTACTACTTTTGCGCAAATATTTAAAAAAATTTATAATTTAGAAACTACTTTATACTAGAAAGACTGTGATTATATATTTTTCAAAGATATACTTATTTTTGTGTCAGTACACTTGGCGTGAACCTTAAAACAAGTAAAATATCAAAACGTCGTAGCAAAACTGGCACAGAGATATTTCATATGTCTTTAAGGTAATTTAAATATTTACCAATTGGTTTGGAGTGAAAAGTTTTTTTTTTTATTTTTAATGTAACAAAAATGTTTTTCCTACCGAAATAAATCATGTTATTTACACTCATTTAATTCTATAATTGCTTGGGAAGCGGTTTGTTTTTCTGAAAATCTTAACATTAAATTAACTAAATTACAAAAACATAATATTAAAAAATATAAAAATTAAATTTGTATATTATATACTTAATCAGGCTTTTAACTAAATCTATATATATATATATATATATATATATATATATATATGTATGTATTTATTTATTTGTGTGTGTGTGTGGGGGGGGCGCGTGTGTGTATATATATATATATATATTAAACTTTTCTGCATAAGCACAAAAAGTTTATTATGTATGTATCGCGTACGGACGACTTTTAAATCGAAAAATCGAAATGATTTGATAATATATTGTACATATACGAAATTACAATACACTACTTTTTGCATGTAGGCAATAAATGTGATTGCTTGTATGATATTGCATGATTGATAGCAAAGTTATTGAAGAATGTTATTGTATTATGTATTTTGACAAAGTAAGAATGATCATTTTGAGATATATACATTTCATATATAGATATATACACCGACATAACCCATCCATTAGAATTATTCTGGATTAGAACTGAATGAAAAGGAGATGATTGATTCTATGTATCTATAACTTGTGCGTTCTTTTCATATAAAAAAAATGTCCAATGAGACTTCTTCAGATCGTCGTTTAGTTTGTACGAAAATTTCTATATTCTCGATATATTTTTCAATAATGTAGTATTCGGTCATAATATTTATATCCTGCCACTATTTATATCCTCGCTCCTGTAGCACACCTGCTCTGTGCCATAAAATTTGATTTGTGTAATCCTATTATTCTTTGTATATTTTTAATTTTTCTGATCAGTTTGTAATTCTAATAATTTCTCCCAACAGGAGTCTATTGCAGTACATTGATGAGGAGTTGTTGCTAAGGTATTGGCAGGTAACCCTTTTCCCTTGCACCTTGCACCTTGCACTTATGTCTCCTAATTCTGCGTATAATTCTTATAAATTGCATTATTCGGACGATCAATTCGTTGTTTACTCGCTTATGTTTCTTTGACATTTTGTTTCTTTTATTGCAAATATTAACATGATTTAAATTAATACGCATTTTTCTTTAGTTTGTTTTTATTTAATTTCTTAGAAATTGCACATATAATTGTATAATTTTCAAATTATCCCTTATGTCACATTTAAGTTGAATAGGGAATTATATAATCTCTAAGTAATATTTGAGAAAAAATTCAACTAATTACATTCGCCAGGAAAGGAGATTATATGTTTTTATATATAGTATTTTAACATAACTAAACGACATTAAAGTTATAATTAAATATTAAATAATACAAAAATGATTATAAAATTGTGTAACAAAACTGAAAAAAGACCTATATAAGAAAAAGGAAGCACAATTCATTATCATGAACTTAATCAACACTGTGATTTATAGAAAAACATTCATGTGCACAACTTTTAGGTAGATATAGAATATTGAAATATGTTTCCTTCATATTACGCATATCAATGTTGTATGTTGCATGTTAGTTTTTTTTTCTACATTCTGAATACATTGAAACTATTTCTAAAAAGTATCAGCCATATTGGTGAAGGAAATTTACATACATATACATATACATAACATAAGATGTTTATTAATTAAATTTTCTATTATATTCTGTCATAGGATTGCCTCTTTCGATTCTATGTTCTTTAGCTGTTAAT
The DNA here is from genome assembly GCF_055798465.1 of Pogonomyrmex barbatus. Lineage (NCBI taxonomy): Eukaryota > Metazoa > Arthropoda > Insecta > Hymenoptera > Formicidae > Pogonomyrmex > Pogonomyrmex barbatus. Next base: position 950,394 of record NW_028297115.1, on the reverse strand, counting down.
ATATTTACACATTACTATATTTTCACATTAGAGATTTAAGACGTAGTTTGCGAAAATCGATTGAAATTACAAATGTCATAGACTTTCTTATATAATAAATCATGAAAAATATTAAGATTATATTTCAAGATTATAATTTAAAAAATGCATTAAAGTCCGTTAGATCATTTTTTTATAAATTTTTTATAAAAATATGATATATATATATATATATATATATATATATATATATATATATATTTTTTTTTTTTTTGAAAAGCAGAAACAGTATTAGTCGCTTTTATCAAGTATTTTATATTTTTGTATTTTATTTATATGGCATCATTAAGTACATTATTTATTCCAAGACATGTCATAGTATATCAAGTAGCATCACAAAACTGGTTTATAATTTTATAGTATATGACCACAGTTTCACATGTGTGCAGGGGGAATGCAATGTCGATGGTTGGTGGGCATTGCGACCAGCTATATTCCCTGCAGTAAGTAAATAATGAATATAAGTAATGAATTACAGTAAACAAATTTATTTTTTTTGATAACACACTTCTCAGTCGATGTATTATCACGAGAAAAAGATTTATTTTATTGCGAATCATTAATTAAAACTTATTGAAAAAAACATGGATCACAACTGCGCGAATTATCATTTCATTAATACGCTTATATCTTAAATATTTAAATGTTTTCTTACTTGATCATTATTATTTAGCAATATAAAGATAAACAAAGGAATAAAGAAATTTGATTCTATTATGCGGGGAATATTAAAAAAGCTGATGCATCTGTTTCTGCATATTGTTTAATTGACAATATATGTTAAATTTGTCCACATATTCTATAATTCACCAGAATATAAGCCTTTTATGTTACCTTGTTAACATCTCAATAACGCGATTGCCTTGTGACGTACTAAAATTTGCTAAAAATATGCAGCTTTACATCTTTAATTTATTTTTCCATTACGTCTCATTTGACTTTTTCATTCAGAGAAAGCTGTTGTATATATCCCCCCCCCCCCCCCCAAGAAGAAGAATATACATCCAAACATTTATTTGTTAACTTTCGATATGTGAATCATTAATGCATATTTTATTTGTCTTTTATTAACAACATTTTACATTTCTTCTTTTATAATCATTTGAAAAAGGTGAATGCACATTAACAGGCGTTTAAATATTTTCTTTTTTAGAGCTACTCTTCCACTAGGGGAATCTTCAAATGACTGCGAGGTCCATTGTCCGTATTACAATGTGTCCGGTATGTGAGTTATATCATACAAATTGATGAGGAGACTTTCGTTGTTTGCATAATTCAATCTTCTTTTTTAAAAATTACATTGACAATAAGTGACCACCAAATTAGATTTTAATTCGTACAATGTTCGTACAATTGTTGTGACATTTTTCTAAATAATCACAAACACGTCGACCTAAATTAAATTATCTTCAGTGTTAATTTACACACACACACACACACACACACACACACACACACACACACACACACACAAAACGAAATCGAATGTTAAACATAAAGATTTACGAGTCGCTGACATTTTCGATTTTTGTGTGGTTCACAAGTTTTTTTATTATGTATTTGATTTTTGAATTCGTTGAGCTTCGATTATTATCTTTTTATATTTTTACATTTTTCTTGAAATTCTCACATACGCAATTGAAGAGTAGATTCATGCGCAGGGTCTCAAGCAAGCCCCAGACGTCACAACTCTGTGGATAAATTATACTCGTCAATAGGTATCCTCAATAATTCTCAGACCTTAACAGCTGTGAATGGGCAACGTCAACGATCATTATCGGACAGCGGCCCTAGGGACGAGCCCGCACAGTCAAACGGTATATACATCACGAGCTTATCACTTAGATAGTAAATGTTCACACGGCAATATCTCCCCTCGTAGCCTGCTATTGAAAAGATTATTTTAAAAAAATCGCTTATTATTATTTTTAAAAATTTTTATTATTTTTTTTTTTTTTTCATTTGTTATCTTAATATATCTTGCATAATTTTTTCAGGTGATAATGAAGTATCGGCCGATCGAGATAGAGAAAGTATGAGTCCCGACTTACTTTCTGACACGCCGCCCGTCCCACCAAGGAGAAGGGATCGAAAGAGACATACGCCACCGAGACCCATAAGTAATGGACTGCCTCCCACACCAAAGGTGCATATGGGGGCGTGTTTCTCAAAGGTTAGTTTATCGAAAGAAGAAAAGATTTTATATTAAATCTCTGGTGAAAAATAAATTCTTTTTTTTTTTTTTTTTTTTTTTTACCGTTGTATCATAAATTATTCTTTGATTGCTCGCTATTGTATGTGTATATGTCATATATTTCACTATTCTAGAAAATACTGAACGTTACAAAAAAATTTTACTGTATTATTCTTCGTTAGCTCGTTAGTAAGATATTTGTTACAATTATTAATAGGTATTCAACGGCTGTCCATTGAGAATACATTGCACCGCAAGTTGGATTCATCCAGATACGAGGGATCAACATCTGCTGATTGCAGCGGAGGAAGGAATATATAATTTGAACTTAAACGAACTTCATGAGACTGCAATAGATCAGTTGTATCCTAGACGTACCATCTGGATGTACGTTATCAAGGATGTTCTTATGTCTCTTTCTGGTAAGTATACTTTAATTGTGTATCATTGACATTGCTGCATAATAATGATTTTTAAATATTATGAACAATGTAATATTGTAGGAAAAACACCACAGTTGTATAGGCACGATTTGTTAGCGATGTTGAGTAAACAGACTCATAGATTTTCATTGCACATGAATAAAATACCAGAGAGATTAGTCCCCAGAAAGTTTGCCCTAACTACGAAAGTGCCGGATACGAAAGGTTGTACCAAATGTTGTGTCGGAAGGAATCCATATAATGGGTAAGTGAAAGCGATTTTTATATATTTTCTTCGCAAGATATACATGCTACTGTAATATGAAACAATTGTAATTCTAAATTTGTTAAATTAAATTTAAATTCAAATGGTGTATTCTTCCTAACATAGGTATAAGTACTTGTGTGGAGCAATGCCAGCGGGTATATTTCTAATGCAATGGTACGATCCATTGAACAAATTTATGCTTTTAAAACACTTCGACTGCGTTCTACCATCGCCTCTAAATGTTTTTAAAATGGTGATCACACCTGAGATGGAATATCCGATGGTATGTGTATCGGTTAAACAGCCATATCAGCAGAACAAACTGAAGCTGGATTTAATTAATATGAATTCGGGAGCGAGTTGGTTCCACAGTGATGAATTGGAAGATATGGATGGCTCAGGTATTTTTATGTCATATACATCTGACGATAATAATTTATTTATCTACGATCTTTGTCTTTAAAAATGTTTGAAAATGTAATTTTTCTAATCCAAAAAATACATTGTCTTTTTTGTAATAAAAATATTGTTTCAGCGACTGTGATACCAAGACGAGAAAACTTGAACGTTATTAACGTTACGCAATTTGAGAAAGATGCAATACTCGTCTGTTATGATAGTGAGTATTGTTAATATAAATTATTAAAATATCAAAGGTATCTTATTATTGTATACAACGATATGTTATGAATTCACATTCTTTGTATTTGCAGATGTAGTGAAAATGGTAACTTTACAAGGGAAACCTCGTGTTAGCAAGAAGCAGCTGTCAGAACTGCAATTTAATTTTCAAATCGAGTCCATCAGTAAGTATTAAACATTTCGTTCGTTTGTGATCTATGTGACGTTTTTATTGATAAAATATTGTATATATTGTTTATATTTGCAGTTTGTCTACCTGATAGTGTACTGGCATTTCACAAGCATGGTATGCAAGGTAGAAGTTTCAAGAATGGTGAAGTTACACAAGAGATTAGTGATCCGAGTAGAACCTACAGGTTACTTGGCTCAGATAAGTATGTATCATTATAATGATAATAGAAATGGTACTTTAAATAAAAATTTTAAGAAATTATTCAAAATATATTATGAACGAAATACACTATATTTTTTGGAATCTTTTTTTTATTAAATTGATATGATTAAATTAAATCTAGAAGCCTTTATTCAATTCTTAAATTTTTCATTAATGGATATTGTATTTATTCACAAACATTTGTCGATAATCTTGGATATGTATATTTGTGTGTGTGCGCGCATGTGCGTGCGCGTGTGTGTGTAATGAAAGCACACGATAATATAAATATATTTATAAGAATAAACGAAGGAAAAGCAATTAATTATTACAAATTCTAACAGGGTTGTGATGTTGGAGAGTCACTTGGTTCACAGTGGCACATTGACTGAATCGGAAGGAGCGGATTTGTACATTCTCGCTGGACATGAGGCCAGCTATTAAGCGTCCTAAATAACGAAGCATGCGACCGTACGCTGCATGGTCATGCACGATTTGTGATTGAACTGCATATAATGTGAAACGGCTACGAGAACGGTGAGATTAAAGTACGCGGGGTAAAAAACTTTACAATTAATTATGTCACCGCGAGCGTGCATTGTGCACAATCGGTATGCAATTCAAATACTGCGATAATCGCCGCTATCTCTATAGTCGAGAATGCATAGACTGGTAGTTACTTTCGATGATTTTCTTTTTAATGAGAGTTTTAGGAGTAGACAGTTCTTTCAGTAGATACGAGTAAAATTCTAATGGAGAGGAATAGCGAATTTGATGGGAAGACAAAGTTAAAAGGGTATATATAATTGTCCTTATGCCTGATCAAATGAAGCCAATAACAGTTGCATTACTTCAAGAGGTATTAAGGCGATTACTAGTTTATTTAGCTATATATGCATAAATTACGCTCTTATAAATTGTAGGATTAGAAAAAGAAATCTATATATAAAACGTAATCTCGAGAATAGGTCTATCTGAAGAGTTGTGAAAATGATGAATACGGTATTGAATGGTCCAAAATAGTTCGCCATATTAATGCGTCAAAGTAAATAATACAACGATGTGATATTTCTTCTCAAATTCGTCTTTCCACACTAATCTCTACAACGATTACATAATGAATAAAACAGAATGATCTATTTCCGAGATTTGGATTTTATTTTAAATATTTTTGACAATAGATGCGTGATTTTACAGAAGCATATTTTATGCGAAATGTTCCTCGCGTTCTATTCTGATGTTTCAATATATATATATAGTAAAATTAGCTAGCATACCGCCTTAACGCAAGAGAAGTTGCACCGCGTCGTTTTAAACCATCGTGAATCTAGTGAAACTCTTGCGGTGTTGTACAGATTATACAGTTATAGTTTCAAGTTTTATCTTTCTAGAACCGCGTTATATTCTATAGCTTTTGACCTTCGAGAACCGTTTAATCAATAATAGCGCATTTAGAATAGAATAAGAGTTCAATCTTTGTATTTTTAACAAGATTGCGAGATTATTAGACGAGACGATATTTATATTCTTACAGAAATGAATGATTGCGTAGTTTTCGAAGGTTAAAGCGCTATCGCTTCATCCTTGATTGGAATGTCCAAATACGTTTTAATAGGACAGACATGTCAAGCCCTTTGTCGTGGACTATGGGACATCCGTATAATCGAATTTTCACGGAATCTACGTGATGTTATCCGAGATCGCGCGCGTAGAGAAAACGACAACGACGTAGAAGGAAAGTAGCTTATTGATGTATAACGATGCATAAAAACATTTTTGAAGGATTCCACATAGAAGCAGATATTTCCATAGAGATTGTATAATAACGTGTATATACGTATACACAGTACAAAATTCTCTTGTATCAAATCACCCTCAAGAACGTCTGTATCAAATTTATGCTACTCGAGCTTCATTTTGTTGGGCATGGGATTATGTAACGAGTGCGCGAGTCAAAGATTTTTGACGATGAATCGGATCGAATCGAATCGAATCGAATTTCTCTTTGCGAATCAAATTAGTAAATAACATTACTGTTAATTGAAAACATAATTATTGTAGAATCTTGCGCGCGTATGCGTGAAACGGAATGCACTCTTCAAAAAAATTGCTGTATTATTTTTTTTTTTTAACGGGAAACACGATTTATAATATTGTCCAATGTATGTGATTCATATTTAAACTTCCTAGATTCGAAATTTTCAAATAGTTTAGGTTTGAATTTTGAAGATTCAAATTTGTGTCGAATTGAATCTTATCTGATTCGATTCGATTCGTATTCAAATAGTTCGTACATCTCTAGTGTTATATTTATTACACACAAGACATTGTGTTCATAAGTGTCTTTAATTTCAGGCGATTGTAAATATAAAACTTGGCCGATTTTTGCGACAATGACGATCACACGGCGTTCACTTCGAAAACGCCCGTTCGCACGTTTGTTATATTCGTTATATTCGAATCGTTCTTGTTTGCTGCGCAATGTTAATGCAATAATGATACGCATTTGCAAAACATTAACAGCTTAATTTGCACGTTACGGTAATGTATAATTGACATATTATTTACGAAGTAAAATCTTCAATATGATGCTTTTATATACTCTGATAAAGCATCATTGTGATATGCGACGGGAAGTGGATGCACTCAAGTAAAATTAAACAAATATGATCGAATTTCATCAAAGAATCCAAGTTTCTTTATTGTTTGAGTAGTCTTCTCTATAAACCAGTCATATATAACTGTGCATCAGAGAAATTTGTTTGTAGCAGCTTTTGTTTGTACCCGTATAATTTTTTTACATCGATATATGATGTGGTGATAATGCAATCGTATATGTCTGTGAAGTGACAAGCGAAATAACTTCCATGTGATCAGTCTTAAGACTGGGAGAAATGCATTTCTTCGTTTTATAAATAGGATTCCTTGATACTATACCCTGAGAGCGTAGGCTTTAGATGTGAGGAAAGATTATTAGTTATTTTACGTTTTAATAGAACTCCTAACTTGAATCGACTGGTCTTTTAATCTAATTTAATTTTTGTTAATTCGAGAATTCACAATATTCGAATATTTTCCCGAATAGTTTTTGTGTCGAGATCCATAATCGATTTATATACAAGTGGATATTTGTACATTTGATAACATTGAAAACATTCCTTTTTTAATTTGGAATATCTGATCAATATTTTTATGAGTTAATCGCATAATTATTAATTATTAATGAACATTGAAGAAACATTATCGTTACGTAATATATTTATGCCGCTGTGTTCTACTTTCCTGCAAGATTGATATTTGGAATTTAATGTTTCTTTTTAATATTCGTTGTTGAAAGATTTAATTCACATAAAATCAGTTATTCGTTCAGACACACTCTGATAACGTAGCGCGATTACCTCAAAATATTTAATCATACGAAGGATTCCATCAAAGTTGAGCGTTGATATTGCATTGGAATCAAATGATTAATTTATATTCAGTTATGATATACGAAAATGAAGAGTTTTTTAGCCACGTGTTTTCTTTGCTTTTCGAGCTATATTTGACATGCGTGAGACACAATTGTTGTAAAAATATATACACACACACATATATATATATATATATATAGTATCTTGCACATTCTTCCAATTTTTGTCTTCGTCTTTCAACTCAATATTCTTAATTTACATCTTTTAGGCGAGATATAAATTGAATAAAGAATCGTCAGAGTAAAATTTATAATTATCCGCAGAATGTTAAATCGTTTTAATATTTTATATGGACATTTGCTCTGTATATTAAAGAAAGAGAGAGAGAGAGAGAGAGAGAGAATAGATTTCTGAAGAAAGTATTATACTATCGAGAAAACAAATTTAATATATATTAGCGAAGTTTTGCGAGAATCGGTGAATTTTGTTTCTATTAAATTGTTCTGTGGCACAGAATTACATGTTTAGATTTATATCCACACGGGAAAAAGAAAATAGCTGCCGTAGCTATATTATGTTGTAATATATGGATAGCTAATATTTAGTTGTGATACCTATATTATTTGCTACTATATTTGCTATTATATTTATGTATCAGGAGCAACAGCAAATCGTTTTGTCCTAGCTCCAAATATAATAAATAGAGTAGCAAATAATATAATATAATATCACAACTAAGATATTACTACTATCATATATTACTACTATCATATATTACTATCAACATCCATATATTACAACATAATACAGCTACTATCACATGCAGTTTTTAACTACGGCAGCTACTTTCTTTCTTTTCCGTGCAAGTATTTCGTTTGCTCTGATAAAATGGTAATATTATGCTTTATCATATTTTTTTACACTCAAATATTCGTAAGTTTGCATTTTCCGAAAGAAAATGCAGATATTTTTTTCAGTTCTGCTTTGTTAGAGCTCGATTTTGCTGGCTTTATTTTCATTTGAGCAACAATTTTATTCCGTTCGATTAGATAAAAATAATGTAAACACGATGCAGACGCGAACAATCTATTCGTAATATGTAATTATAATCGTTGCTCTTAATGCAATCAAACACCAAGTCGACTGTTTAATCAAATGTTACGCTACACATTATTCGTATATTAAATATAGAACAATGTGCAGTGTGTCTTCCCGTACGTATTTGCAAATAGTACACCGTATGCTAGACATGTTAAATGTATTCGCGATATGAGGAACGGTATTCGATAATATCTGTCGATTTATCCAGCTTTGTTAATTATTCGAGCGAGTTATTAGATGAAGTGTGAACTTTCTTTTTGCAATAAGCAATCCTTAACACGTTCTTGCAACGTTCTTCACGATTGTCTAGCGGGAGAAAGATTGTGATATATATTGAGAAAGAAAGACGAGGTTTTATCTTTCTTTAAGATAAGATGTAATTCAAACTAAGAAGTTAATCTAAAAAAAGCAACCTAAGTACTATTAGAAAATTTAGAAGTATCAAACGGCAAAGGATAGAATTATTTAATTTCCGAACAAATAATTATTTGACGCAAGAGTTCTATTTCTTTTTGAAGAAATGTACATTCGCGAGATATTTTGATAATGAAACTGCAAACTAAATAGTAACTGCAATGTTACCTGACGTGAATTTTTGTATTATTGTAAAGACAATAATTTTATTCGGGGCATAATACATAAATCGCAAGAAAGGAAAAAAAAGGATGGACACATCGGCAGGAAGGTATATAATATTAAATTTTTGAATCTATAAAACGGAATAAATTAGCAAAAAGTAAAGAAAAGAACATAAAAAATGTAATTAAAACGTTTTAATCCAGTGTCACAGACCAAATATTAGAACCGTGAAAATTAGAGACACACACACACACACACACACACACACACACACACACACACACACACACACACACGTACACATACATTTTGTATAAATTTCACATATCCAAATTTTGTTCGCGACCACCATTCCATAAAATGGAATTTTATTTTCACAAGAGAATATTTAATTAAGAGTGCGGATGTGAGACACATCGGCGTTTGCTTCGTTATTTTTATGTAGAATCTGCAATAAATCGGTTATTTTAAACATAGTAGTATATAATATATTAAAAATTTACTTTCTGTTAATGGTATAAGATTTAAATAAACTAACATTTAGAAAATATTTAGAAAAGAAAATATACATATGATTGAAATTCCGGTATATAACAAATTATTACGTCTGAATATCCTAGCGAAGTGCCGTACATTCGTATTTTTTCTGGCAATTTTCGAAAATTCTTTCTGTATACATATAAGTGCTAGGACAATTAATACAGCGATAAAATGTACCTGTACACCGACCATATTGATGGTTTGCCTCTATAATGGATGTTCTACGTTTCTAATTCTCGATTCTTGCGTATCTAAAATTTCGAAGTCATCACAGCGAACGTGAAACAATAATGACTGTTTGTTCCTTAGCCTTCAGCTGTCCCTCGGATCAATTTAAATTTAATTAATTAAGTTGTTGCCTTTTAAAGGCATCAATTATACCCATATCATCTTCGTTTTCCAGTCTAGTATACTAGTTATATCAAACAGTTATATTTATATTGGACAAGATATTCAAAATTTGATTAATAGTTTTCCTGAAACATATCAAAATTTTTAAGTTACAAATAATCCTGCGCTCTATGATTGTTGTGAAGGCTCTATAACTTTTTAATAATTTTCAATTATTAAAAAGAGTTATCGAAAAAAATTTTTTAGGATATAAAAATTTCATTCTTCGAAATGAAAATTTGTATTTCTGGTATTTTCAGTATCAGGAAACGCCGCTCGTAATTCAATAAGGATAAGCATCCAAGGGATAGAAGAAGATTGAGCATACGCACGTACAGCTTACCATTATTTTCAAGGAAACGATGATTAATAACATATGTTCCGCATGTAATAGAGATATATTAAAATATTTTGAGAGGCAAATTCGTGAATTACATAAGAATGAATAAAAAGAGAAATATATATATATATATATATATATAAATACATACATACACACACACACACACACACACACACACACACACACACACACACACACACACATATATATATATATATATATATATATACATAACAAATATATTTAATAAAATTCTTTGACATATATATTGTAAATTCGGAGAGATATTCATTAATCTATAATAATCTATAATAGGATAGATCCCAATAATTTTGTTAATTAATCGGTGATGTTGAAGATATTGCGAATTGCGAAATATCAATAGTTAGGAACCAAAGTCGTAGCAACAAATAGATAACGCAATGAACGAATAAAATTATTCTTACAACTGGAAATTAAGGGAGCGAGCGAAAATGAAATATAACGTGTTATAACGTACAGAGATTTTTTTAGGAATAAGGAGCTTCTGTATAAAATTCTCACTAAGTGTTACTCTGTCACAATATTTAACGTTCACGTAATTATTTATTTGAAAGAGTATTGCGTGTAATATTTTTTGCCCTCAAAACTTACCAAGACAAGATAGGGAAAATTGAATGATGAAAGATGGATTCTTGTTACGTACCTCAGAAGTACGTACAGAGACTTGTTGTGAAAGAAATAAACATTAATAGTAGTCTCTGTGGTCGAAAGTTGTATTAACATGAAGTATTAGCGGGAAAGGAGCGTAAGCGTTTCTTATAAATTATTAATTGGAACTAGCGATTAAGTCTTGTAATTACAAAAGCTGTATATAATGTGTATAACGTATCATATACGTTATTCTTGCGTTCGCCGAATCTTCGTTTAGTCATTTTTTTTATATGAATGCAGCATTGTGAGAATAATTTATAGGCATATTTAATTTACCTGTATCTACAAAAGCAACTAGCCAAACTTCTGTAAATAGATCGTCTCATAATAAAATCTATCTAAAGAATAATAGGTATGGTCTGAGATATTTGCCATTGCTCTGTCATCCCTATTGTCTTATCGATACGTGAATGCATTATACAATTTTACAATTATTATAATTTTATTACATGGATACTTGAAAACTATAATTATCCCGAACTGCATCGATTCTATTCGAGACGAATGAAGATTTCAGGGGGCAATAAATATTTATATGTAAATTTTTATATTACCATATAATGTATATGTATATAATTCCAATAATACATATTAATATCTTTTTTTTTGTTGACTTTTTAATTATCGATCACGATTAACATGATGATGTAAAAAATTATCTTACATCTGAAAATAATTGTTGAAAATATAATTGAGAATATGATATGTTTAAGGACGATGTTTTTCAAACTTGCATTTTCGAATTCTCTCTTTAATCTATAATCGAACTGATGACATTTCTAATGAAACGCTAGTTTATAACGCTAGTTTATTATAATTAAAAATAAACTGTTCATTGACTAGGAAGTAGCGCGAGAAAGAATCTCTTTAATATATCTTCTTTTAAAGAAGATATCTATTCATTTTTAAAAGGGAAATTCATACAAGAAGTTTAATTTTTCCCCGATTGATTTCTTTGTAATGCTATTGTAATGCTATTTTCGTGCTGTTAGCACAAAGTTCATACATTTTGTTTGATAACTTTGATAGCTTTGAAGTATTTATCAATTAAAGATGATGTTTGATTGTATAAGTTAATTTTTTTATGTCGCAAAGCCAACAATCATTCAAAGTCAAGTTGACATGTTATAATGTGCACATTGCGACATAAATTGGTAGACTTTGCACTTTATATTTAATCAATAGGTATATATGTAATATCGGAAAATATATAGCGTACGTTTTTCAAAGATAAAAACATTGTGTCTTCCAGAAAATTGCGTAATTTTACTTATTCTCTATGTGATCGAATGAATTCTTTTTGCAAACGTCGCGGTAACCATATCGTAAAAATTATGGATCTTTCCCTGCAAATTAAAAAAAAATTTATATGATATTTTTCCATACGCGTGCTCAGAAATACATAATTTTGGATGTGACATATGAACATTCTTCTTTTAATACTTCTCCCCCTCCCCCCATACATACACTATTTTGCATAAATTAGTGCAGAATTCCCCATAGTGCGCGTAATGTTAATGTTGACGATAATTGAACGAAAATGCATAGATTACTTTGATCTGATGTAACTTCGCGAAGAGAAATCGTACAAATCCCTTTCTTAATACGCAAAAAAATTCATATTTTACGATGGTTGTACGTAACACTTGCGAAAAGAACTTATTTGACCTTATTAAATGCGTTAAATTATAATATAATTTTTTTTTTGGAGACGTAATATTGTTGTTATTTCTGAAAAGATGATAAGAGGAAAGGAGGATAAAAGTGATAACAAATACTCCTTAAAATATTTAAAGTACACGTTTTATCCTTAAAAATATAAAAAAAATTTCAAATACGCTAATTTTTCACTAAGTTATGCTTATTTAAAGAGAGTTATGAGAAATTTTGATATAAATATACCTTTATGATAATTTTATTGTCAAGTGTATTTCTTTATTCAATATAAAATTCAGATTCAATCAATTTGTGTCGCAATATATATTACGTCACTTTACACTTTGAATAATTATCGTGCGACATGAAGAATATTACTTATATTGAAGTAGCTATGTTTTCTAAAGATTGTCAACAGCTGTATAAGATCTTCTCAATACTTATTTTTTTTAATTATATTTCCGTCTTGTACTTCTCAAAATGATATGATATCTGAAGCTCGAACATCAAGTATTTATCGTACAAAGTTTAAATGATTTCTAAATATAAATGTTTCGTAATATAAATGTCTCAAAGATAATTGCAGTGATTCTGTTAAGAACAGTAGATCAGTGGATGAAGTTTTAAAAGTTTTATTCGATATAATCTTACTAGCTGTAGTTAAAATTTTAAAATTAAAATTATTTTCTAAACGTAAGTGTACTGTATATGTGAGATTTATAAAAATTAATAAAATTCTTTAACAATTTAAAAATATTAGAAAATAGCAAATATTAACGTAAAATTATATTTTTATAAAATAAATTTATTCTGTGTACATTTTACGTTAAACACATTGTTGTAGGTAAGATATAAAACGTTTCTTTAACTACTAGTAATTTAAGCTATGTAATTTAAGCGAATATCAAATTTCGTAATTCAAGATATATAATTTATATTATTGTTTTTTCATGTAAACTTTTAAAATTATTTATATGTATATTAATTTATCTTTTATTAGAAAGGATTTTTTTTTAATAAATATTATTATATGATAAACGCTTTATTTTAAGTATTAAGATAATACAGTTTTCTTATTAAGAAGGAAAAACAACATATTTTAACAAAATAGATTTTAGAAAAAACGCAATTTTTATCTATCTATAATTCACTAAATCAAAGATAATGCGAAACAGTAAAACCATTTTAATAAAATAACACATACTAAAATAAACGACATAAAATTTACACATAACTTTCTTCCAACAAGATTCAAACAATAAATATTAACTATCAATATAGAAAAATAAAATTAGATAATTTTATACTCAAATAATCTCTTTAAAAGCAGAATAGGGATATTTTGCATATTGCATATCATTATATGAAATTGTACATAGGATATTTCATTTTATCAATCCTTTAAAATATTTCAGAATCCTCTAGTTTAAAACAAAAATAGTTTCAGACGAGAAGTGTAGAGAAAGCTACATCATCATGATGTTGATTTATTCGCAGATAATACAACCGTTGAAATCTTTTTTAGTCATAAATACTTTTATAAAGAAATAAATACTTTTATAAGAAATATATTTTTCGTTATGATTCCTTTAGATATAAAGATATTAAGATATAATTATAAGAAAGTCAAGTTTACAAGAGATTTTATACTTTATTCTAGGACATAAAATATAAAATATCTCAAAAACATTCTTTTTATGATAACGTATTTTAATACTTTTATAGAATAATGAGACAAATTAAGTGGTGTTAAAATGTAACATAATTGCTTTAAAAAAATTATAAAATTAACAACATATAATAATAAGTACATACTTTTTTTTTATAAAACATGCATACTTTCTTTAATCGATTTGTCTCGTTATTCAATGCATAAAAATATTAAAGTCCGTTATTTAAAGAAACTAATAACTTACGAGATACTTTATATTATATGTCATAATAAAGAATGCCAGAATAAAGCATAAAGTACTTTGTAATTTTTTGACTTTTAAACTTTTTAATATTTTCTTTCGTAAACTATAAACATTTATATTTAATATCTTTAATATCCAGTAAAATAAAAAGGATCATATTACATAACAAAAGATAAGTAATTTAATTTAAAAAATTGAATCATAAAAAACCCAATAGCCGCGCTCTCTGCAAATGAATCAATATTACAATCATCCCATAAACATTATACAATACTTGTCAAAACATTTTTGCTTTAAACTTAAAGATTCTGAAATATTTCTGTGGATTGATTAAAATAGAACTATCTGTAATAATTTCAGTTTTTGCAAAATGCGATTGATAAAAGTTTTTGAAAAGTTACGTAATGTAAGTTATATGAATACACATACAATATATATTTAACTTACATGTTTATACATTATCTGTATGACAGGTTTTTTTATGAAATCCATTATATGTTTCCCTATTACATTTTATATTAATGTAATAATAATATTTTATATTTTTTATTACAGCATATCATATTATATAGGTACTATTAATATTTACATATTAAAAAAAAAGAGGTAAAACAAGAATTCTATATCCTTAAATCATAATGATCATTATTTTACTGCTACTATGTTCTTCTCTTATATTGTTATATTACTATATTCTACATTATGAAAAATTCGTACGACCTATTAATAAAATACCGAGTATGCCGTCATATCCATTGATCGGCCATCTCTTACATTTCTGGATGGCTTCGCCGGGCAAGTAAAACTTCTTAAAAATTTTTAAGAAATAATTGAATAATTTAATAATTTAATTTAATTTTAATAATTTAATTTAAATGTTTATTATTAATAAGTGTTATAAATGGAAAACTAATTAACGATGAATTATATTTCAATGAATAGTGTTCGATTAAAAAAACGCATGATATCAAAAATACGTACTTTAAATTTATTTTTTTTTTATTTATATAACTTATATAATAGTATTTGTAAATTTTAATTTTGCTTTAGTACTTAATGTATTTAAACACAAAAAAATTAATGGATGGAGAGATTTTATTATATTTTAATCATGAAATGTTCATAATTCATTGAAATAAATCAAATTATATAAATGAAAATGCCAATAATAAAATAAATAACAAAATTTTATATACATTTGCTTAATAATAATATATAAATAATTTCATAGATAAAAATAGTAAATTTATGTCATTTCTTACTATATTTTATATTTATATTTTAGAAGACTTGTGGAAGTTAATACGTTCAATGGCTGTGACTTATTATCCAATTTCTAACTTGTGGTTAGGTCCAATTGCTGCAGTTGGTATTCGTCATCCAGATGATATAGAGGTAAATAGAAGATAATCAATTATTTATAAATTTTTTCTGTGCATTTATTACAAAAAAATTATTAAAGTATTAATTATATATTCAAAATTATATTATTGATATAAGAAAAAGTTTTTCAAATTATATAAATACAATATTGTAACGCGTGCAACATTTTTGCACGCATTCTATATTTCTACATTCTCTATTTCATTATTCATTAAAAATATAATTCATTGAAAATATCGTTTAATATAATCTTATTTCTTATTTTAGAAAATATTAAGCAGCACAACACATCATCTTGCAAAGGGTTATTTATATAAATATTTACATCCTTGGTTGGGAACTGGTCTATTAACTAGTAAAGGTATCGTAAAACAATTTTAATTTTAACAAGAAATTAGTATAAAAGATCACGAATATAAAATTTATATAAAAATATTATCATTAATAAATAACATAACAAAATATTATTATAAGAAATAATACAATAAAACTTATATAAATATATATTTAATATTATTATGTGTTTGTACATTTAAAAACAAGAAATAATTATTACCATTATTTTGTCAATAATAAAATGCAATAATATAATATTGATATACAATATAAATAAAAAAATTATCAATTTATTACAAAATTAAGTATTGTTCTGTTCAAATAAAGAAAACATATCAAGAGACACAAAATAGAAATTCATTGCCAAACTCATACGCAGCGAATTCATTGAGAATGACGGTGAGATGCCCGTTTATACGCAAAACACCTATATTTTCATCAAAAACGGTTCAACAAATTAAATTCTAAGTGTAGTCGACAATTAAAGTTCAAATTAAATCATAAAACTGATTTTCAGCTTTTCGCTAGTTAAAGATATCGCAAGATATAATATGTAAGTTGACAAAAATGTCCACATCGGACAAGGGCACAGAATGCCAAGTTTGGTCTAAAATCGTTTTATAAAATTTCACATTTGCAACAGCATCCGTGAATAGTACGATCATATGTATTTACCATAATAAAACAATTGAAACATTTGAAAGTAATTATAAGTGCTTGTCAAAGAATATAAAGAATAATAATTTAATTAAGAAGATATTATTATTGATATTATTATATTACTTAATCCATCTACAAGATCTTATACACACACAAGAACAATAATTTTATTACACTTCACTGATAATTATCCACACAAATGTTTGGAACTTTTATTAATAAACTGAGTTTAAATTGAAAGTGTAATTGCCATATACAGTGCTGATTCTCAATTATGCTACGGTTTCCCATAGCTGTAACTCCGAGAATCATTTTTGTTAATAGTGTAAAAATTAAATAAAAATTAAAAAATAACCTCTAGATTAAAATATTTTTTATTTCATAAGATTGCAAATTGACGCCACATTTTGATATCACATTTTTTTGTATAAATTTATATAAATCTTTTGTATAAATAACAAAATGGTTTACTTTCTGCTGTGGAAATTTTTCCATAAAATTGACTTTTTGTACAGAAATTTAGAACGACGAGGACTGCGTAAACTTGGCATCATTTTTCTAACCATTTTTCGAAATTTTGTACAAACACATATAATTTTGAAATATGAGCAATACAAAAACAAATTTGATTTTGTAAGCGTAATTAATAAATACTATTTCTATAACATCAAATTTATTAACGCAAAACTTACTAAATAAATAAATTTTAATAATAAAAATTATAAGTATATTATTTTATCTTTGTAATAGAAACAAAGTGGCATAAAAGGCGAAAGATACTGACACCTACATTTCATTTTAATATATTAAAACAATTTGTTGAGATACTGATTAAGGAAGGAAATCATTTAACACAATCCTTGAAAAATTCTGAAGGTTCTACAATCGATAACTTGGTGTTCTTTATCAGTGAACACACGTTGAATGCAATATGTGGTAAATCAATATGTATGCATCCTCTTTCTCACACACACACACACACACACACACACACACACACACACACACACACACACACACACACACACACACAGAAGTTTGCTTTGACACAGACTTTTATCATGTAAATGACATATATATTTATACAAAAAATCGTACTTAAATATTTAATTATTTAATATATTGTAAGAGAAACTTTAAAATATGTCTTTTAATCAAAAAGCTGTTATTGATTTTATAGTGATTAAATTAAAATCAAGATAACAGAAATAGATATTTACGTAATGTTCATACATGTATTTAGAAACCGCCATGGGCACTTCCTTGCAAGAAATGGGCGAATTCCGAAAGCAATATCATCAAGCAATCCATGAAATGGGCGATATTGTTGTTAATAGGTAATTGACAAACAGTAATTTTATATAATGACAATGATTTTTAATATCAAAAAGAAAAAACGAAACTGATATACAGTTGTTAATATATATATATATATATATACTATATTTGTTAAACAATAAATTAGTACTTTAATATAATGTTTTATAATTTACAGAACATTGAGACCGTGGCTAGTTTTCGATATGATATTTGCATTAACATCAATAGGTAAAAAGCAAAACAGATGTTTAAAAATATTGCATGGATTCACGGAAAAAGTCAGTAAAAGTTGTTTTATTTAAATATTTGAAAATCTTTTTATTAAAAATGTTATAATAAATTTAATAACCTTCTGAATATATAATCTAACATTGCTGATGTGTTCTACAACCTATGACAATATTATAATAAAAAATTAAATCAATGAAATGTACTCTCACCTTTTATAGATTATCGCAGAGAGAAAAAAATATTATGAATGCAATAAAGGTCTTTTAGAAAATTTTGCTGATATAACAGACGATAAGTTAGACGAAATAGACGATAAGCAGGTGATAGGAGGTATGTATAAATAGATTATGCAATATCTATCTTATCAAATTAATTTTCACAAATTATTTTATCTGTTTAAGTAAAAAAAAAACGACTTGCTATGTTGGATCTTCTGATATCGGTGGCTCGTGATAACGAAATTAATGATTTAGGCATTAGAGAAGAAGTCGATACATTTATTTTTGAAGTAAGCATTTGCCATTCCCTGATACCATAATAATATATAACAATAAGAAAAAGCAGCAATAGAGCGAGATATGGAAGATAATATCGTTGTTCATTTTATTACTATTTCATTTATAAAAGAGCTTATCATTTTAAAATAATTGTGTCAAATAAAGAAAAATAAGGAGATATTTTGGATTTTAGTACTGATCGCATAATAAATGAAGACATAAAAAGAAAGGTTTTCTATTGCAGGGGCATGATACTGTAGCGACGGGTTTAACTTTTGCAATATTGTTATTAGCTGAGCACAAAGATATTCAGGTATTTGATAAAATAACTGTTCTGGTCGATACATATTACTAATTATAAATTATAATTAATTATAATGCAAAAACAATTAATTAAGATCTTTTATTTTTAATAAATTATCTTTAAATAAACACAACACAGAATGTTGATTAAAAGTATATATGCACGTAAAAATATCTTTTTGTTTTTATTAATAATATCTTAAGGAGTTATTTTGCATACAAATAATGCAGCATAGATAAAGCATCAGTTTGATTAAAAATGAAGAATGGTCAGCCAAAAAAAGATATAAAACTTTGTGTTTCATATAATAGCAACGTGTCAGAGACGAAGTTAATGCCATCATGCGTGCAAATAAAGGAAAACTTACGATGTCAGCGTTAAATGATATGTCTTATTTGGAGAGATGTTTGAAAGAATCATTACGGTTATATCCTAGTGTCCCTTATATAATGCGATCCATATCAGAAGATGTAAATCTGCGTGAGTAATTAATTATCTATTAAATAATTTAGACATAAAGAAGGGGGAAAGAAATATTTTAGCATATAATATATAATATATAAACATTGATTTCATTTAATATTTTAATAATTAAGTCATACCGTACTCTGCTACTTCTATTACATATTTTTAGTTATAAATATGTGATATTAAATGAAACTACTTCGTTTTCAAATATTTTTCGAATTAGTTTTATCATATACGTAATAAACATCTAAATTCACAAAATTATTAGTTCAGATGACAAAATTATGGTAACTTGTATTCGAGTAGAATGTGAAATAACTTATATATAAGTATACGTATTTATTATCTCAAGCTTTAATCAGCTTGATCTTGATATACGTCAATATCAAGCTCGGAGTTGAATTCCATATTTTAGTCAATATTTATCTTTATTTTTTTTAAAATTCATTCTTGTTTACAAATTATCTTTATCTGTTATATGATATACTATAAAGAAATGCATTAACATTAATATACTAAATGTTATACTAAATTATATATGAAGATACATATATATCAATTTCAGACTCATATTTGGTACCTTCTGGCACACTACTATATATCGGTATCCAGGAGGTTCATAGAGATTCCAATTTCTGGCCAAATCCAGAGGTATTCGATCCAGATAGATTTTTGCCTGACAAAATCCAAAATCGTCATCCTTATTCCTACATACCATTTAGTGGAGGACCACGAAATTGTATAGGTAACGTCTGAGACGTTAATTTGAGATGTTAATTTTTTTAATTACGTAAACAACTACTAATGTATTTATAAATAACAGGACAACGATTTGCTATGTTAGAAATGAAAGCTATGATAGCACCGTTGATATACAATTTTTATTTGGAGCCTGTAGATTATTTAAAGGATCTTCGTTTCAAGGTGGACATTATAAATCGTACTGTAGATCCTATCCGAATACGATATATTCCAGTCGATCAAACGCAATCGACTTTATAACATTTAATACCAGATAATTTTATTAAATAAGAGGAAATTAATTTTCTTTAAATCTCTTAATATAAAAAACTTATTCGAATTGTTGTATTTTATTAAATAATACATGTATCTATGTATTTCTTGGGTGTAAAATATAAGAAAGCAAAGAGAGATAAAGTAACAATGACATTATATATATATATATATATATATATATACGTAATATGTTACATATGATTTTTATTAGCATTGCTTATCTGAGCTTTATGTATTTAACATTAAAAAATAACGTTTACGCTTTCAAGAAGCGGTCATGTTTGTTTTAATTGCAATTAAATTATATATATTAAATTATATATATATTTTATATATATATATATATATATATATATATATATATAAAATGTCATTGTTACTTTATCTCTCTTTGCTTTCTTATATTTGGTGTATGTTTCATTTTCCTTATTATTTTTATTAAAAAAATTTGAAATATTATAAATTAAATCTACAAAACACATTAATATATAACACACATATGACACATATGACACACACACACACACACACACACACACACACACACACACACACACACAATACAATATAATACAATCTTTAATTATATTTAATTTACTTATAAAAACCTATAAAAACAATAAGTAACCGAACTTTTGTAAATAGACTATCTCGTAATAAAATCTAACAAGGAAAAATACAGGATGTCCAATAGTAATCGTATCATCCCTCACGAATAAGTAGGTCATATCAAATGAAAAGGTCCTGTACCATTTTACGCTTTCCCCAATAATTAAAAAATTATTAATTTGTACAAATCGGCGAACGAGCATTCGCGCGAAGAGACAACCCACAGCATCACACACGTTTTCGTTTGCGTGATAAAATATTTGGATGTGATCTAGAAATGATGTAAACTTATTTGCTCATAGTGCATGCCTGCAACGTTTGCATTACGCGCGATTAACCGAGAGCGCAATAGTGAGTTGTCCTTTTGTACGAAAACTCACTCGTTTGTAGATTTGTAGATTTTTGTAAATTAATAACTCTTTAATTGCAAAATGGACTTTTCTATTCACCATAACTCGTTCTACTTCCATGATACTCTCATGGTACCCATGATACTCTGTCTTCAGTCTGAGATATTTGGCATTGTACTGTCTTTCCCTATTATCTTATCGACATATAATAAATGCAATTTTACGATCGACTATAATTATAATTTTATATAAATACTTACCTGAAAATTATATCTTGATTGTAGCGACTCTACTCGAGACGAATGAAAAATTCAGAGGTGGACAGCAAACTTTTATATGTATATAAATTCTTATATCACAACATTATGTATATATGTACAAGCTTCAATAACACTTATTATAAATATATTCTCTTCTATTGTAGCTAAATTTGTGATTAATGATTAATATCGGGGTTATATTTAAAAACAATAATAGAAATTATTGCTCAAAGACAATATTTTTCGAACTTGCATTTTCAAGTTCCCTCTACAGTTGAATCGAGGACTTTTCGAATTAAATACAACTATATATGGTTTAAATGTTTCGTTTAATTAAAAATCGTTCTTTCTCTGTATGCATTCTTTCTCTATATAACATAGATAATATCAAACAATACTTAACATACAACAGTCTATAGATGAATATTAATTTTTTACGTTGCTATAACACGAACGTGAATGCGCCGTCTTTACTTGCGCAAATATCAATCACGAATTAAGATATGAATTTATAAGTAATGGTATCACGTTATATCGATATCGTTCTTCAGGCACATGTGAAAAAAAAGTTAAAAATAGAATTCCAATTAGTTCCTCAACCTCACGGCACAATGATTATACGGAAAAGTGAAACAAACGATTTTATCATCAATGCAAAAGATATCCAAATGTTAAAATTACAATGAAAATATTTTTTTTTTTAAATTGCATTCATAATTATTCATTCTTTATCAAATTGTGTTTTTATCTTTAATTGTTGTAAAATTTCTTAGCAATATACGTAAGAATAGAAGCCAGATTCATCATTTTTTTTTTTATAAAATTAGTAATCAAAACACATTTATCTAAAACACATTTCATTTTTCTTTTGACAAGATTACTCGCCCCACTTCTATTCATATTATTTACGTTGACCGTTGACTCGAGATTTTTCTTGACTTTCGTGAGCGGTCCACCCGTAGGCGAGTCTAGTATGGATCACGTTTCGACATGACCTTGCAATTGACCTACTACTTTCCGCACCCAACCAGTTTGACTCTGACCCACGGAGATATCATCTCTGTCCTCGATATTCCGATTATAACCATTCGGTGAAGCCAGCTGATGAGGAACGTTCACCAATCTTGCGGTAATCCTGGCTTCCGAATCGCCGGCGGCATGATTTCTCGCCAACAGCGATTTTAATTTCAAATAATCCGGCTTCTGCGCTACGCTCGGCTTACATCTCGCTAATATCAGTTGCTTTTTCTTGGCGGGTACCGGCGGCGCGATTTTCGCTTTCGTTATTGTCATCGATGTTGCTGTTGTCATCCTCGTCGTCGTCGACGTCGTCGTCGTCGTCGTCGTCATCGTCGTCGTCGTCGTCGTCGTCGTCGTCGTCGTCGTCGTTATTACCGCCGTCGTTGCCGTCGTCACTATTGGTTGTCGCATCACAAATACTTCGTCGACGTCGCTGAATATTGCACTGTCCCGGAACGCCTCATCCACGTCAGCATCCGCGTAATTCTCGATGGTCTCGAAACTCCTCTCATAGAAACTATCCGTCTCGCTTTCGTGACGCTCCGCATCCTTGCTATCGTTTATTTCCTCTTCCATGTGATCATCTCTCCTCTCCGATTCGGTAATCTTCTTGGAGTGATTAACGCCGACGGAGGAGGACTGAGCGCGTTTATTCTCGGCGAAAAGGATCGTCGGATCGGCGTAATCAGACTGGGCGATTCTGGCACCCAGACTTGAACTGCCCTGTTTGTAGTAGAGCTGGGGGGGAACTCGCTGATCATTCGGGCAACTAATTATTTCTTCTACGTCCGAAGATGGTTCCCTCGCATGTTGCTTTAACTGCTTGGTTCGCCTCTTCGGATATTTGCCTCCGCTCAACGAGCGGAAATAGCGCGTCCGCTCGACTTCGTCGCTACATTCAAGCGTTTCCGTACTCATAGTATTTCTTAAACGACCCTGCAAACGACTGCCCGCTTTGAAGACAGTCCGGAAAATTGTACTGCCGTTGCTGCTACCGTTACCTTTCGCCCGATAGATTTTGTGATCCGGATGAATGTTTGCACTATCGGTGGTCGACATTCGTATGTCAGAATAAGCGTCATCGGTCAATCGCGTGTCTTCTAGCGAGCAGAAGAAGGTTGACGAGCTCGTCGAGGTAACGGGCATGGGGAATTTGGCGATTCTGCCTTCCGGCTGACATGTAGACACGTATCTCTCCATGTCTTCTAGATTGATTTCCGCCGGCTTGTCAGAAGCAATTGTGAACGGCCGTTCGCTCATCGGTTTACCATCTCGCTGCAGGAAGCGCGACTTCGTCACACTCGTCGCTTGAGAATTTGGACTTATTTGGAAGCTACGCGGTAGCGAGCCACATTTAAGTGGAGAAGTCGGCAAACCTTCACACAGTTTGGTGAGCCAAACGGCGGGTCGAGTCGGACTGTCGTTGCCGTCGACGCTGCCCGTCTGCAGACCTTCCCAAACGTGCTGCAGATTGTCATAGTTGCCGAAGTCCTTGGACTCGGCATCTGTCGCATCGCTTTTCTCGTCGTCATGTCGTTCCATCGTTCTAACGTTTCCGATTCGTTCCGCCGTTGATGAATCAACGATGGAATTAATCTCTTTTCGTTCTATTGTCTGATGATTCGACACGCACGTTGTCGGAGACGGTACGACGATCTCTTCGTTGCCCAGCGACGTAGGATTCTCGCGGATACGCAGCGCCGTCTTGATAACTTTACTTTCGGTAATGACGCTTTGTCGTTTGAACGCGTCGAAGAGCGCCCGCTTCTCCTGCACGTGGTTCAACTTATCGTTATGCATGATCGTTTCCTTCTGAGTGGTCTTTAAGTTGTCGTAGAAGAGTTGCAGCGGCTGTTGGTTTTCCCGCGCTGGAGCCGAGGACAATATATTCCACGCATTGTTTGTTCTAATTAATCGCTGCTCCCGATGCGTCGCCCGAGTACGGCCCGATCTATTATTATTATTGTTATTATTAAGACAGTTCGAGCTGGTGATGTAATTAGCGTTCTCCGAGTCACTTTCGTCCGACGTATCCGCCGAGATACGCTTGTTGAAGCGTTGCTGTCGCACATTAATAGTGCTGCTGATCCGCTGTTTTTCCAGCAACTTTTGAAACTCTTGATTCTCCATAAGAATATGACCGACAATCTCTTCCACCGTTTGCGCCGAATTAGTGTTTTGTTCGTTACTAATATCTTTGGCTTCGGCCATTGGCGAGGAATTTAATATTGCCGTCTGATTCTTCTCCTCGGTATGAATCTCGGCTGCTTCTTCGGTCTCGATTGTAGTAGATTGAGCATCGCCGGCGATATCTTCCTTCTGCTCCTCGTCTGAGTGATTGAGGCACACGTATGATTGGAAACCGGGCTCGGACTTTCGTCTCCAACCGCTGAAGCGATCCTAAATACAGATTTTAACAGACATTTGTATATCTCGTTGCTTCCCACATGTCAGTTTGTTACATTTACCAAAGTTTTCGAATTTTTTAAAAATAAATTTAACAACATCAGTAATTTCTGTATTAATTGTAATTGCCAAATAATAAGAATTTTGTAATTTTGTAATGCATTTTTGCATTTATTTATATAGTAACTTATTTAGAAAAAAATCATAGAAGATAAAATGAGATAAAAGTATAATAAAAACTACAAAAAATAATTAAAAGAAAATTTCATTTATAAATGTATATGTGTATGTATGTATATGTATGTCAAAAAATAATAAAATATATAATTCGGAAGAGACAAGATTAATAATCTAAATTAGATAGAAATAATTTGTGGAATAATTTCTTAGAATGTATGTGTGTTATCTTAGAAGTAAGAAGATAATTAGAAGAAGAATATACATACTTACCTTAACTTTCGAAGAGCGTATATCCGAAGATCTGTTAAGAGTCATCTCCCTCGAATCGTTGACGATGTCTTCATTGTCATTTCTACGTGATGACGCGGGTGAACCCTAATATAAAAGAAATAATTCGAAAAAAAATTCGTAAAAGTTCATCTTGTATAAGAAGAGAAAACCAAATAACAATGAAGAAAAAGATAAATTTTTTTTCTAAACCTCACCTCCATCGTAGTATCGAATTTCTTAGCGCTTTTTTTAAGCTTTTGCCTCAAATTAGTTTCAGATTTACGTCTCTCTTTCTCTTGCTTGCGTTTCTCCAGGTACTCCGGAGGGGCAGAATGTTTCTTCGCGGATCCTTTATCCGCCAACGCGTCATCTGCTTGAAGTTTTATATATATATATATATTATATCAACATCTTCAATGTCGATTTGACGTAATGATTAAAAACAAATTTCGAAATGTTAAATTGTTACTCGTACCTTCCTGTTGCGTCTGACCCAATTGTAACACTAATTGTCTCGCATGCGATGGTATAACTGCGTCAAAATTTTCTAATATCACGTTCTTTATCTGCAAAGTCCATTCCCTTTTCTGTTCTAGATTGCGTGCCTGAAAGATAGATAAATGATTATTAAATGTAAATATTCTTCCCGCGCGTTTACATTTAAGTTCTACTTTCGAATCTATAGAATATTTCAATTTATTTCAACACTTACTTGAAATGTGTACTGCAACCGAGGATTATTAAAGGGTATCACGTGAAAGCTAAGTGGTTCCCCGGGGATACTTTCGATTAGCATTAGATTTGAACACTAGAAGCATGAGAAAAAAAAATGCTTATATTTATATTTGCATTTATTTTCTAAAAAACTGATAATAATAAATATGTGAAAAAAAGATTTGGAATATCAAAGTGGCTTTCAAAAAATTTATAAATATCCATATCTATACTAAAAATCAAACGAACAGTGTGTGCGCGCGTACGTGCGTGCTCTGTGTGTGTGTGTGTAAAAGTAAATCTTAAAAACTATTAAAAGAAGAGGTAAAAGATTACGACAGAAATATCGTACCATAATATGAGTTTTGTAGACGAGAAGGCCATCCTCTTTCTTCTTCGTCAAAAGAAGCATTCGATCGAATAGAAAGGCATGCCTCGGGGCCTTGGCCCCGCGCATCCTGAATCGACCTTCCGCGATCAATTCGCCGCTCGTAGTTAGATCTGGTCCCGACCAACCGTATAGAAGCGATTGAATTTCTTGAACGCGTACAGCGTGCTCGTGTCGCTTCTTCATGGCGTTAATGTGCTTTGCAATGCCGGTCATCGCGACAAGTGCAGCCTCGATGGCACTCCTACCTTCAGCCTCATTCTCTCTCGAATCACAATCGGCGCCGTACTCCTTCGACAAATTCTGTAGAAGCAGGTGATATTTCAGGATCCTTTGGACGGGTTTTAGAAGGAAGGATCCGAGCGGCAGCGCGTGTCCCAGAGCTGCTTGCCGTTCGCGAAAAGCGGACGCGGTCTCCTCCTGGCCCATTAAGTCTGTCAGTACCGAGACTGTCTTTGGATAATTGGTACAGTACTCGGTATAAACCTTGAATCCCGAGTTATGCTTGATGAACGTGTTCGCAACGTAAACGGGATTCAAGCCGCATTTCTTTATCCCCGACAAAAATTCCCTATTAAACTCGAAGATATCCTCGATATTGCTGAACAGATCACCGAGCTGCAACTGACGCGCGAACGACGGTGGATTGTCCCTCCAGAAGATGAGGTATCCCTGAATAACCTGGCGCAGATGCTCGACGTATATCGCCTCCGTGTCCACGATCTCGAGAAGCACCCTCTCCACGGGATTGCGCTGCGGATCGCAATAGCGCTGCCTATGGCACAAGGGATCCTCCTCCTCGGCGCTGTCCCTCCGGCGTTGTCCGTTGTCGTCGTTAAGAATCCGACAGCTAGCCTCCGAAATCGTCACGACTCCGCTGTCCGCGGAACCCTGAGAGCTGGTACAGGTGTCGGCGAGGGACTCGACGGACGCCAGGTAGGGATTGGCGGGGCAGGTATTACCCTGATTGCTGCAGCTACTGGAAGACGTGCTGGACGCGATGGAACTTCCGGAGAGCGGTCTACCGCCGTTCCTGCGACGCCTGTTGTACCTAAGTGGAGTACCACTCAGACCGTTGGTCTCCCGCCTTTCGTACGTTGGCTTCTCAACGACGGTTTCCCCGTCGTTATGCTCGTCCCCCGTTAAAGCGACCACCGGGATGACCGTCATGGTACCGTGGTCGGTGTCGTTCTCGGTCGTAACCCCCCCGTCGTATTCGCCTTCCTGCTTCTTACTCTTCAACTCCAGGCACTGGACGGACTCGGCCAAGTCGCCGTTGGTACAAAACTGAGCACCAAGCACCCGGGAACCCCGACGTGCGACCGGTACCATGCTCAGACGCTTCTGCAGGGCTGCGGGTATGCCGCAAGAGGACGACAAGACCATGCGATCACCTTCGTAGCCATCGCCGCGACGTGCCAGCTCGTCAAACATACCCAGCAACTGCGAGACCAGATCCGTACTGGTACCTGGAAACAAAAAAAAAAAAATCCAGAAGATCGAGATTTGTTTTTTCAGAATTGCTCAAATCGTGAAATGAGATCCCATTAACGCTCGTTTCGAAGCCCTCAGACACAAAGAGGCACAAGTTTGTTAAGGCATATTCTAAATTTCTAGGATCTCTATAATTTAGTGGTATTAATATCGTTTATTAATACTGTCACTTTTAGGAGAAAATTTATCGGCAGCAATAATTAGCCTAAATACATTTTCGGCGTAAATACATTTCCACGGTAAAATTGCTGCGATCGCAGCAAAATTTCTTCAAGTGTCTTAGCGTCTACTTCACACAATTTATAATGAAACCTTCCTCGAAGTACTTCTTCGAATTCGGACCTGACGCGTTTCATTGCGCGATTCATTCTCGCGAATTTTTTTCACCATTCGGTCAAGCCTGTCGTAAATTAGTAATGTTACAACGATTGGCACGCAGACGTTTCTGACACGAGGAATGCCAGCGAGAGAAACGCACAGATGAAATCTATCTTCTTATTAACATTAATAATAATAATAACCTTCAATTTATGATGAGAAAGACAACGGCTTTCGGTCGCGTGAAAAATGCTGTTGACACTCTTTCTTTCATGTAATGATCAATCATTCCCGAGAGTATTAGAGATTCTGAGAACGCCGCCTGGAAATTGTCAGCCTTTCCTGGCACTCGATTAAATTCATTCCGAATATATGTATATGTACATACGTATACGATAATAATTAATAAATGATTTCGCGCGAATCAAACGCACTGTCATAGCAACGTAATGAAAATCTATTTTTCTCACTCGGTGAGAATATGACACATCGGAGAAATAATCTTGCCTGCTCAGAATGTATTATCAATCGTAATAACAAATCTTTAAACAATCTTACATATTTTTTTGTGAGTGAACTTTAAATCATCTGTCGAAATTTTCGAGGGGAAGATCATGAAATTATTTTTAGACAATCATTATTCGATCAACGCATTACTTTTATAAAGCGAACCATATAAAATGGATTTTTTTTAAGTTTTCTCTTTTGTCTTTTCTATGTTTCTGTCTCTTTGTTATTTCTCTCCTCACAATTCTAAAAATTTTCTTATCAGACATTTCTAAAAAAAAAAAATTAAAACAAAAATTAAACTATGGAAATAATATCACTAAATTTGAAAATGTTATTTTAGGTACAAAAGCAAATATACAAATTATTATATATATATATATATATATATAAAAGTATATAAATAAATATATACAATATATAAATATATTATTTATATACTATAAATGTTATAATAATTATTATTCAATAATTATTAAATAGTATCTTATATAATTAGTATCTTTTTCAGATATTAAGGATGAAATTTTTTTAATTTTCTGTCTGTAATATTTCATAAAAGTAAAAAGAGTAATTGACGGAAGGCTAGAAGATTTTAAAATCTTTCTATCTTTGATGTAAGAAAAAAATTAAAAAATGAACACGAATAGAGATAAAATTTTCTGAAGGAAAGCAAGCAATTGCGAATAAGTGAAATCACACATGAAAACACGATGCTGAATATCAATATGTATATTTTACGAGATACCGTGTAACAACGCGTAACAGTAAGAAATTAATTAGTGTCCACACATTCCCGTTTCATATCAAACCAATAAATTTACACGAGGCAACAGGATGCTCCCATTGACATATATCCGCGATATTTCATATAAATCATTAAAAATCATCGATAAGCAAGAAGCACTACCGCTGCCGTTGGCCGTGTTTATCGTTAATGCGATCGCCAATTAACTCGTTACTCGTTTATCGGCGCTAAAAGATTGGCGACGGCTTGCGCCGATCCGATTACGCCCCCTCCCCCCTCCCCCCCCACACACACACACACACACAGCAGCAGCAGACAAAATACACGATATTACAGAAGTATATGGTACGTTCAAATAGGCTCGTGTAGTTAGAACTCAAATGTCGATACTTCTGCGCACGAAGCTTACGTTCTCTTACGAAGCTCTTTTGAATAACATTTTTTGATAAAAAAGAGAGAAGAAGAAAGTCTCCGATCTCTCTTTATTACGGAAAAACTAAAACTGCAATTCATTTGAGCTGAGCAGAAGTCATTTAAAAAATTCCAAAGCAGCCAAAATTCATATATCTTTTCTCTGATTATTTTCCGCATTAAAATTTTTTAAAACTTTTTGAAAAAAAATTCATGTTTAATTCACATTTATGATGAAATATTATTTTTATAATCTACATACATTTTTTCAACTAGAATTTATGATTTTCTGCAAAAATTGTATTTCGAATCCAAAAACATAGATTTACGTTTGAAGTTTTTGCCACTTTAATATGGCGTCAAGTCAACATTTGCTTTATGTAAAATGTTTTTGCAGTCTGTACCTAGTAAAACTAGTATCTACCTAAGCTAGATTACATGAAAAAATAATGTCGAGTTCTTAAAAGTAGACGAGGATATTTAATGCGATACAAAAAGTGTACACCAAAAATTTGTTCATATGTGTGCACAAATACACATATGTATGAACGCGTCTCTCCAGCGTCATCTTAAAGTGCAGTTGAAAATAAAATAATTAACCAGCTGTTTTTATGAGCTGGTAAATATTTGTTTTGGAAAAATCATGGTTTTGTGTATATACATAAAGGAAAAGGAACACGTATCTAAACGACAAGTCACAATTCTGTGTGTATGCGACATGGTCTCGTTCGACCGGCCGCCATTGCGGCCGCGGTTACATCTCTCGCGCGGCTCTCCGTTCTCCCGTGCACACGCGTGCACACGCGTGCACACGCGTGTACACGTATATACACGGAGAAATTGTGCAGGGCAAAAGAAACGAGCGGGACGGGTGGTTTCCAATTTTCGCGCGTCGGCAGACGTGAAATCATCAACGTCTATACCGCCGCCGACCTGTGTGAAGATAGCCCCCCAACATTGAAAAACATAAAGTTTCTATAGCTCATTCGATTGCTCATCGTTTGCACATGTATGCACATTTCAAATTTTCGTTTGCACACTTCTAGTAAAAAAGTTATTAACAAAACAAATTTCGGGGGACCATTTTCACATTAGCTCCCCAACTATGAGTAAATTAAATAAAAAATAGCTCCATTGATAGATATTCGTTTGCACATTGCCAAACAGGTCGATTTTTCATGTGCACACCTCTAGTTAAAAAGTTATTAACAATTAAAGTTTCAGAAGCGAGCGACTTCGGTAGATGAGATAGAAACAAGAATGTTGTGCTTAGAATGGTATCATTCGATAGATTTTTGTTTGCACTTTTCCGAACAGGTCGATTTTTCGTTTGCACCTCTAGTTAAAAAGTTATTAACCATCCAAAAGTTATTAACCAAAGTTTTTCCCATCTTCTTCCCACATAGTTTTTCCCATTTACTTCCCACATAGTTTTTTCCATCTACTTCCCACATAGTTTTTCCCATCTAGTTCCCACATAGTTTTTCCCATCTAACGCCCACATAATTTATCCCATGTAGTTTCCACATAGTTTTTCCCATCTAACGCCCACATAGTTTATCCTATGTAGTTCCCACATAGTTTTTCCCATCTAGTTCCCACATAGTTTTTCCCATCTTCTTCCCACATAGTTTTTCCCATCTAGTCCCCACATAGTTTTTCTCATTTACTTCCCACATAGTTTTTCCCATCTACTTCCCACATAGTTTTTCCCATCTAGTGCCGTCATCATTTTTCCCATATATTTCCCATATAGTTTTTCCCATCTTCTTCCCACATAGTTTTTCCCATCTTCTTCCCACATAGTTTTTACCATCTAATTCCCACATAGCTTTTCCCATCTAGTTCCCACATAGTTTTTCCCATCTTCTTCCCACATAGTTTTTCCCATATATTTCCCACATAGTTTTTCCCATATACTTCCCACATAATTTTTCCCATATACTTCCCACATAGTTTTTCTCATATACTTCCCACATAGTTTTTCCCATATACTTCTCACATCGCTTTTCCCATATACTTCCCACATAGTTCTTCCCATATACTTCCCAATTAGTTTTTCCCATATACTTCCCACATAGTTTTTCCCATATACTTCCACCTGTGTGAAGATAGCCCCCCAACATTGAAAAACATAAAGTTTCTATAGCTCATTCGATTGCTCATCGTTTACACATGTATGCACATTTCAAATTTTCGTTTGCACACTTCTAGTAAAAAAGTTATTAACAAAACAAATTTCAGGGGACCATTTTCACATTAGCTCTCCAACTATGAGTAAATTAAATAAAAAATAGCTCAATTGATAGATATTCGTTTGCACATTGCCAACAGATCGAATTTTCGTTTGCACACCTCTAGTTAAAAAGTTATTAACAATTAAAGTTTCAGAAGCGAGCGACTTCGGTAGATGAGATAGAAACAAAAATGTTGTGCTTAAAATGGTATCATTCGAAAGATTTTTGTTTGCACTTTCCCAAACAGCTCGAATTTTCGTTTGCACACCTCTAGTTAAAAAGTTATTAACAAACAAAGTCTTGGGGAGCCGCAGTTCTACATAAAAAAATTCGTTTTCAGGATGAATTCCAAAGATACGCAATTTAAATAGACCCGATCGATTGATATTCGTTTGCACATTGCCAAACAGGTTGATTTTTCGTTTGCACACCTCTAGTTAAAAAAGTGTACGGGTGCAGCGTGCATTTATGCACGCTGCACCCGTAATACCGCCGCTTAAGATTTCTCTATGGTCACCCACAGAGTTCCTACTCTACTCTAATGTATATAAACGCGATACACGATTGGACCGACCCTCCACCCCTCAAGCCCTCCACTCCTTAATCCGCCTTGTCTTTTCCTCCCTCGCATCGTCACCTCCGACCGACCGACCAATCCGTCCAATTTATGCCTTCCGATGCACTTGACTGAAACTTCTCGAATAACAAAACGGTTGCCACGGATTTTTATCCGTGTGATCCAGACGCCTCACTATACATATATATAGAATTCGATTGCGCATTATGTCCTTGGCAAAATTCAGCAGCGCAAAAATCGTTTCTTTATTCATTCGTGTTTCTATGGAAACTCTCTATATTGACTAAGAAATATTTCTAATGTAGAAAGTGTAAAAGAAATAGCCTGATACGGTTAAATTTTCATGAAAGCATTTCTTTACAAGAACTATTGAAATTTGAGAAGTTTGTATCATACATTGCAAATTATTATCATTTTGAAAACGAGTTGACTGCCCAATTCAGCTTGCGAATACGCATATATGATTTAAAGCCAGCGCTATATGTATATGATTAGTTGTATGAATGAAATTAATGAATAGTATGAATGGGCAGATTTATCGAATTTGCATTCGTAGTTTCATACTCGAGACAAAATCGGAAACTTTCTTGTTTTGTTTTTTTTTTTGAATTTGCGCTATATGCGCTCTTTTATACATCGTCTAAATTGTGATGTACTTCACGATGTTTTTTTATTTCCTTCGGCCAATTCTTATGGCATTATATCTTAATTAGAAATTAGTAGTAGACTTAATTTTTTTAATATTCTATAAAATGCAAAATTTTAATTTTTAAATTAAATTGTCTAAATAAATTATAAAATAAGCACAATTACACGCTAAAGATACTTATATTTTTCGATCCGTCACCCTGATGGATTCTGGTCTCCCTTTAATTTGAATATAATAACTACATACTTAAATTGCAAAATGAAATTTTTTTGAATAAAACGTGAGCATGATAATTTAAATAAAGTAATAATATTTGTATTAAAGAAAAAAATATACAATTATTATCAGCAAAGATTTAATTTAAGTTAAAAATATGTGATGAAATTTGAAAATTTAAATAATCGTATCTGTTAGACATTCATACATTAGTTTGATTGGACTATTCCGTGAGTAAATTTCTTTAGATTTAAAAAAGGTTTGTAAAAATTTGAGGGAAAAAAATCTCTCTCAGGGTGAGAAAATTTTCAATTTGCTTTTAGCACCGCGGATATACCGCTTACATACCGACACGTTTCTGTGAATCATGATTCCACATAGGCGTTGTTAGACATGTGCTTGCGTTGCGTCCGAGGAAAGACTCGCCGCATAAATCTGCATCCTGGATGAGAGACTTGGGGGGGGGGGGAGGGTATTTCGGCGAGGGAATAACTTACGGCGAGTCGATAATTTCTTTACGTGGCAATATTCAACTAACGTTTTGCAGAAAAACTTAGGGTCAACTGCACCGACAGCATCTCCAGTCAATTAACTCTATTAACGATTTCCTGTTTCCTTCAGGTAATATTTAGTCTTTGTCGAAGAAAATATAGCTAATGTATTATTTACGTCAAATAATATAAATATAAAAATGTCGCAGCGTCCAAATTAAATATCTCGTTTGTATCAAAATAGGATAATAATGATTATAAAGTCTGGAAAATTTATGTTAACGCTTATTATCTTATGAGTTTCTTTTCCTTGCAATAATTTCAACTTTTTCATGAATACTATCTACTAATATATATATATATATATATATATTTCTAACAATAAACTCTTAATAATTATGTTTTACGTTTAAATATTATGTTTTATATTCCGGCAATATCGCAACAGTGTTGGCACCGTTGAACGTCCATCCTTTCCAATATTAAGACAAATTCGGAGAAATATTCGTTCGTGTCGCCAGAAACGAAGGACGACTACTGTTAACTGGCTGATATCCAAAGCTCGGGAAAACATGGGAAAGAAGGCAGGCACGACGCGAACGCAACCCGTGCAACTCTCGAGCTCGGGCGAGCCGTTCTGGAAACCGATCACGCGTGACGTGACGTGATAATGTTGCGGTTCTGTCGGAAAATCGCGTCGCGAGAGCAGCGCGCGGCCAAAAAGGAAACCGGGAGAAGAGCCGCAGCGACGGATTTTATGCGCCTCACGTAGCCGCAACGACGAAGTGCAAGGACCGCGCGTGTCGCGGTCGCGGTCACCGCGAGCACCAGCCGCTGTGCACCCCGGAATTCCAGGGTGCCACCTTTTGCGGCTTATATTCCCGGAGGTATACCCGGAAGTATACGCTTACGCTCCAGGGGACGCGATTCTGAGACATAATCGAGGCCATCCTCGCTTAGAAAATAAAAACGAACTAGCGTGAAGAGAACTAGCGTCGAAAATAATATCGGTCAGGGCGATGACGTATGGATAAGAATAATGGATCATTTAAAACTCATGCTATAGAATTTATTCGACAAACCATCAGATTCTGTAAAAAGCTGATTTATAATACAATAACCAGGAAAGATAAATTAAATCGTCGGCAGAGATAAATTTCGTCGTTTTGTCGTCGAGAGAAATGTTCTTGAAATAAAATAAATGAGAAAAGAAAATATTCTCGATATAAGATACTGTATACTTTTCGTGTGAGTTATATGTCCGAATCTTTTCGAGAAAGTATCGTTCGCTCATATGCGGATATTCGCCATTCCCCGCTTTCATTCCGTTACGAGATCGTAACGGTGTGATCCTCATCTAACTGTTGCAAATCTTGCAACATCGCGGTACAATAGAGATAATGAGGTACAGTAAATGAGACAGAGCAAACAGCACTGCCCCGAATGCTAATATTTGATCCCAGATAACACAAATCAAAACTCGCGCAAAGGCTATACTTTTAGATGAGAATCGACACAATCAATTAAGTTAAGAAGATTGCCAATGAAATCAGAATGTCTATTTAATTGGAAAATTGAATCGCAATTTTATTGCGCCTTCCCTCCCCCCCTCCCCGTGCATCAGCAACGTTGCAATATTCTTCGTTTCAGTTATGCAAGTAGAATTGTGCGTCTCTTTGTATTCTTTTATCGTCATGTCAACATCCTCGAAATCCTAACTAACTAGCTTCATTAAAAAAAAAAAAAAAAAAAAGCAGATATCGTTTTGTTGTTAAATTGATTTCTATTTAGCAAAAGTTTAATGCAATTGACGCTTTTGTCATTGATGAATTATATTCATATTTATCATGCAAATATATAAATATATGGATATATATTTAATATTTCCACGCAATTTTAGTTTTTTCTCATTCATATTGCAGACGTAAACAGTAAACGCATGTATCAATATTACACGAATGTTAATAAATTTAACACTAGTTGAAAAATCTTAAATACATGACATGAATATTTTTATTTCGTATCTTTCTTTTGAGAGAATAAAATCGTTTATAAACTCGTTTTTATTATTAAGTTACTAAAAATCGGAGAGGTTTACGGTGACGAAACGAACGCGCGACAGACTTTGTAAATATTCGTACGATCGTCCCACGATTGATTATCTTCAGTCAGGTGCAATCGAGCAGTCTATCTCCGATAAGTTATTTCTGGGACACCAAGAGCAATTGTAAAAACTGACGACGAGATATCCCAAATATTTTATCAGCACCTGAATAAACTTTTCTAACAAGGTGGAAACGCGTCTGAAACGCACTCTTCCCGCTGTTGCATCCTCTAAAGACAAGTCACGCGAGGAAAATGATAGATTATTCAGCATAATATTCGGGAAATAACGTAAAGTAGAAAACAAAATAACTGGCAAACGAATGCGTCATGTCACTCTTCCCAGGGATTGCAGTGGGGAAGAAATGAAGACACTCTTTACGTGCGTTTCTCTTAAAAATACACGAAGGATTAGATGATTCGATTTCACGAAATTAGAATTTCGTCCTCGAGACTGTCCTCGAAATAAGTACCGGTTCGCCCACGAAATTATTTGGCTGCATAATGAATAAATCCAATCGAGTGAAAAAAATGGTTTTGTTTACAGATTGATTTTATATGGATAAAGAACGATTTTGTTAAAGTATTTAAAAATTTCAAGTACAAATCTGAAAGTCAAGTACAAATCTGAAAGTAATGTTGACCATCAAAATAATTATATAAGACGCATAAAAC
Organism: Pogonomyrmex barbatus; assembly: GCF_055798465.1. Classification (NCBI taxonomy): domain Eukaryota; kingdom Metazoa; phylum Arthropoda; class Insecta; order Hymenoptera; family Formicidae; genus Pogonomyrmex; species Pogonomyrmex barbatus. Next base: position 912,986 of record NW_028297115.1, on the reverse strand, counting down.
AATACTTACAAAAATTTTTAATATTCAATTTATACTAATTAATATTAACATCCTACATCTATAATTATTTTTACAGCTCAACAAAATTATTTTCAGATTTTTATCTGCACTGGAAAAAAAATTAAGCTTAAATCAAGGCTATATATTCTCATATATGTATAAGCAAGAATATTATAATTTTCTTAGAAAGATCTTGATCTTGATTTCATTGAATTTGTATTGATGCAAATTTATGATATTTTCATATGTAAACAAGAAAATTATACTCTTCATATAGAACATTTTTAATCTTGAATTGAGCAAAAGTAATATTTGCATCAATACAAATTCAATGAAAAAGAGACTAACATTTTTAAGAAAGTTATAATCTTCTTGCTTTATCTAGATAGATATTAATATTTATATTAATATTTATCTTAATTTAAAACTTTTTTCTGTATAGCCAAATTTTTAGATACTTTAGCAAAACCATTCTTTCCGTGTAAAGATTCAATTTTGTGAAGGAATTTGGCTTGTGTCGCTCCGGATTAAAAGGAACCAATTATTTCTCTAGTGATTTTTTTTCAAGCAAATGAACGACCAATGACTTACGGTTTCACTTTCGGATGAAACCACGTTGTCGATGTTGATACTCCGCCATCCGATATGTCACGCACCACTTCGTTCGCTCGTTTCCGCGATCGATCACTCGAGGCGAATCGCTCGAATTGCCAATCGTCCTGTTCGCATGAACTTCCGTTAATCGTCGCGCGACACGCCTGAACCGGAACACACAAGGCAAGGTTTGCTCTCCGAGAAAATCCGTTTCTTCGTAACGATTGTACCGTCACGTCCACGTGACACGCTCGAGACCGCCGTGAGTAATGCCGATTTCACGCTCCGCGAGGCAAGGAGCATTGAGAGGATTTCGATCGCCCTCGCGTATAACGTAACACACAACTAAATCCAGCACAAGGTTATATATGAACAACCTCGGAAGTACAAAGAGTAGAGTCAGTCCCACAAACTACCTTCAAGACTCATTGTAAGAAAAGCATCGACGTGATAACGAAGGTATTTAGATCACTCGCGACGGTGGGCGACGGGAGCGCATTCGGATCGCTCTTCCGCACGACAAGACGCGCGATAAGAAAAATGAGGAGCAGCGGGGAGTCGCTGCCTTTTGTTTCGTTTCCTTGTAGCTCGAGCGGATTTTCAGCTCGATCGAAAGACGCGTCGTGCGGGGATAAGACAAAAAGGAGAGAAGAGGCGCGACGTGGGAAGACTCGGGCCGCCAGGTAGAACCGGGACCGAACAGCCCTCGCCGCACGAGCAACAGGTAGACACTGGCGGCGAGAGGCGGCCGAGGATAGGAACGGTGCCAGCTCTCTCGGATGGACGGCCACGGGATCGAAATGCCGGGATGCCGAGCGGCGACGGCGGCGACGGCGGCGGCGACGGCGGCGGCGGCGGCGGCGGCGGCGGTTCGTTAAGCCGGCGTCCACAACGAGCGACTGAAAGAAAGACGGGTGTTTTCCTCGGGTGTTTTCGGATCGGCGCGATAAGCGCCCGTCGAGGCGCATTCCTGTCTGTCGCCCTACGTCGCCCGGGCTGTCGTCTCGCGTAACCGACATTTATTGACAGCCACGAGTGCCACGACTCGACTCCGGAATTAGAGGTGTGGTAATTGCAGCGATTATCCGTACGCGATACGACGCGATGGGAAATTTAACGTTTCAGCGGGACGTTATAAACGGGCATTATTTCTCATCGGAGAATTGCGACAGTCATTGCGAGAGAGAGAGAGAGAGAGAGAGAGAGATTCCTCTTCGAGGAATCGTATGAGGATGCTGTGATGTTCTAAATACAGCTATAAAAAAAAAGAGGAGTTCTATTATGGATGCGAGAAATCATTTTTGTATAAAGATAAAGAGTATGTATGCTGCTTTATTAATTCACATGATGTATAATCCTTTTTTTTTTTTTTTATAAAACGTTATAGCTCAGAGATTTATTTCTGCAATGTCCTGCGGTATAAATTTCGTTCTTTAAATACAATTGAATGCATCGAAAAGGTCGACAGATCCCACGCAATATTGCGGCTAAAGTTGCGGCCAAACGACGAATTGCATAACATGTCTATGGTATAGCCGCACGTCGATCTGATTGATAATTCGAGTATTAAAACGTTACATCGATATATCACGGATCGTTGCGCATGTATAACAGATTTTCCGATAGTTCTCGAGGATATCTGCACAGTAATCTATTGCCGATGAATTTTCAGCGATAATTCAATCCTGGCGTGGCGTGCGCAATATTAAAATGCAATATGATCGTCGTTAAGTGGTATGTGGCAAACGTTCATTAACTTATCATAATAGAACGGCGTAAATTAATCGTAAATTTGTTTCCCCTTCTATTAAATAATTGATTACCTGCGCTAATAAACTTTTAAAAATGATCGACTATTCCCTCCCCAAATTCAGCTATTATTCATAACATGTAATTAAGACGCATAAATCACATACATGTACATAAAAAAAGGAATAGACTTAAACAATATAAAATTATATGCAAGATACTTCTCAAATTGTAATACTTAGAAGATTTCCTTTTATTTTGCTAAAATATAAAAATCCTTCTTATACATAGAAAAAGAGTTAGTCTTAAATCAAGATATTTATTATCTTGTTGAGAAATAAAAAGAATTAAACAAGATCCTTCTCTTGAGTGATACCACTTATTATCCTATTCTTTGAAATTTATCTGCACTTAATACAATGATTACTTTAAAAAAAAAAAAACTTTAATCTTGATTTGACCGATACGGATATAAACATTCTCATATCACAAGCAAGAATATTATAATCTTCTTCGTCTTATATTATAACACGGAAGATTTCGAATTGAATAAAAATAATAACTTACATCAAATACAACAAATTCAATCAAAAGTTTTCTCTAAGAAAATTACAATATTCTGATCTTGTGTCTTTCATCTAGCTAGAGCTTTTGAGATGAAGAATTTTTTGCATCTTTCGTCCAATATAATTCGACGAGGGCCACATAATAATCCTGTCTCTAAGTGTGAAAGCCGCTTTAGGGGAGTACGCGCTTCAGGGAGGTGGGGAGAGGAGAGGAGAGGAGAGGGGGGGAGGAGGGAGGAGGAGGTTCAATCGTCGCAATGAATTACAACGAGCCAGTCACTGAGAGTGACTCACCGGGTATTCTAGCCACCGGCCGCTGCCGCACGGAGCGCGTCACGCGCCGATAAAAGGTTTCTCTCCTTGCTCTGAAAAGAGGAATTCGAATCGCCCGAGAGGGAAGCGAATAACACGAGCCGGGAGGGCCATTAGGCGGACGCCTAGGGCAAGGAGAGATCTCTTCCCCTTGCCTGGACCGGTTCGACCGCGAATTATATGAATCATCGAAACACCGTATCGATGAGGCGCATTTGTGAAACGCCTTTAAGCGTGAATGCCGTGAGTAAAATTAAGGGCCTAACGGTGGTATATCCACTGAGGAAACACTGAGAGCGCGTTTGTTCGCGGATCATAGCGATTATAGCGATGACGAAGGCGCCCGTGCCAAGTGGATACGATAGGCCGCCGTTTGTCCACCGTGTTCGGAAAGTGGAATCGGAAACTATGAAAGATGTTTGATGAATAGAAATCCATCGAAGCGAAACGCGCGCGACGTGACGTGCTTGGATTGTTATACGATATTATATACGATAACGTTATCGAGTAACGTCGTCCATGGACGATTTATCGGGTCTAAATAATTCGTAATTATCTCGAAATATAATTACTATTGAAAATATATATCTTGATTCTCGAAGAATATAGAAAACTAGCTTTAAAGAATAACTGTTGTACTTCGATGTCGTACTTGCATAAAGAAATGCTTTAAGATCTTACTTAAATGAATCGGGTATCGCATAAAAAATTATCACGATCTTGCGCACAACGTTATCACGTGTCCCGTTTCGGATTATTGTATCTCCGAGAGTACCACGGTGCATTTCCGGAGGTACACGAGCACGTGCCACGTACGTGTGCGTGCACGTGACGACGACCAACACGTTTGGCACGTACGGCGGTATTCGCTAATTGACAGTCAAAGGGTAAACACGGCGATTCGTAAACGGCGCGTGCTTCTGTTTTACCTTCTCATCCCGACGCGGCAATTAATTACGTACTGTTACAAATTACGTACTACTGTTATATTTAGCGGTACGCACACGCGCACGCGGGGATTTTCCGATGAACCGGTACGCGGTTCAGCAGGCGAATTCCTCGCATGCCGCGTGCAACGTGAATATTTGATGCAACGATGCTGCTCTTACGCAGCCGAGGACATGTGGGTGCCGTAAGAAACGCGCGAAGCCTTCCCGTTCGATGCGAGTGTCGTCCAAGTTGTTCAAGGCCAAAGAGATGCATTCCCCTCGAGTCGACGAGCGGCTCGCGCAAACTGAAACTTACACTGATAAAAACTGATCCTGCGAACCATCCAGCGAAAATTATCTAGATACGAAAAATTATAATATAAGGTCAACTCTCTGCCACCTATGAAATTTTTAATGGCTGCAGTAAATTGACTGTGCAAAGGTAGCATAATCAGTAGTTTTTTAATTGGAAGCTGGGGGATGAATGAGTCGACGAGTCGATCTTTACTCTCTCAAATTGATGATTAGAATTTTATGACTAAATTAAAAAGTTTAGATGAATTTATGGGACGAGAAGAAGACCCTGAAAGAATTTTATTTATTGGAGTTTTTATTTGAGGTTTGTTTTGAGGATAAGATAAAGATTTTAATTTAGTTGGGAGGATTATTATATTAAGTAAATTATATAATTAAAAATAATATTAATTTATGTAGAATGGTTTCTTTATTATAGTAGAATTAATTACCTCAGGGATAACAGCGTAATATTTTTGGAGAGTTCATATTAATAAAAGTGTTTGCGACCTCGATGTTGAATTAAGATAAAAATTAAATGTAAAGTTGAGATAAAAAAGATGATTAGCAAGCATTGCGACACATTGTTTTGTATCTAATTAATATAAACAGAACTTATATGTGAACAATTTTTCTAATTTAGCAAAGAAATGTCTATGGCGCCCAATCAGATAATATCTCAATCCTCTTACAAAAATGTCATAGCAATAATAAGAAAAAAAAATTTTAATTGTCATAACAAAAATTGTTCTAGCTATGAAAAATTAATTGAAATGGATAAACGACTGACAAGCGATATGCAATATATTTGGTATCCACTTTATAGAGATGACAGAATTTATATCCGAACAATTTGTCAAATTTAGCAAAAAAAAGTCTCTTTCGGTCCAATTAAGTAATAGCCACATCTCTTATAAAAGTAACTGTGCAATTTAGTTGGTTAGATCTAAATTTTCTTGCGTATATCATTAGATGTTACTACTAAATTCTACAACAGACAATTTTCTGGCAAATGCAAAAAACAGTGATACATCTTAACAACAACAACAACATTTAGGATTCTAGTTGGGCCAGTGAAACATTTTTTCGAGTGTCGCAAAATTGTCGCAAATCGAGCTCGCAATTTCCGCATCGAAGAACTCTTCTCTCCCATATATTACATGGGACGCGTACCTTGTCATCACGTATTCCCGCGTTACGAACAACATACCACCGGAAACGAATTAACGAACGGCGCGCGTTCAATTTCGTTCACTTATCTGGATAGGTCCTCCGAATCGAGTCCTTATTATTATTTTCCACGTACGGAAGCAAATTTAAATCGATGCGTGCCGATGCACCACGCGAGTATGCAGCACGCGGCGCGATACCTTCTCTGTACCTTTCACCGGCTCCGATAAGGAATTATATTTAAACCAACGACACGTAACGTCGCGCAGCTGGGGAGGAATGAAGAAATCGCCGCCGCGCACTTTATCGCGATTTATCCGCGTTCGCGGAATGCGATATCGTAATTGCATCACAGAAGGACATACGCCTCTCTCCCTCTCTCTCTCTCTCTCTCTCTCTCTCTTTCTTTCTCTCCGACGTATACCCTCTTACTATTCAATTTTCCAGCTCGGGGAACACGCGTCTAACGACACGAAAGTATCCGGGCTGCGAGAATTATCCTCTCTCTTATTTCTTTCGTAATTACACGAAAACTGTTGTTGTAGAAGCGGCGAGTATAAGTCGCTCTATGTTGGCGGCAATCTTGCTCAAACGTCGACGCTTCTACTGTTACTCTTGGTAATCGGAACGCAAACACGGCTTACCCCCGGCACGGCCAAGAACAAAGAGAGTCGGGCCGCGTTTTCATCTCGATCCGCGGAATGCCGGACGTCGGAAACTTTCTCAGCGCGGAATGAAAATGCGCGGCGCCGTTCAGGAAGGCACGTGCGGCATTCAAACATCGTGGCATCGCCCCGTCTATACGGGGTGCTCCGAAACGACACCGAGAATTTCGTTCGTCGATTTCTCGAACTAATTTGGAATTGATTTTATCATCGCAATTTGTGTTGTTGTTGTTGTTTCAGATTTGTTTACATGTTACTTCATTTCACGTTAATAATTCAAATTTTCATTACTTAAAATTTGTATTTTATTAAAAATTGCGAAAGAGAAGATTTCACCATTTGCGCATTTTGTTATATGAGTAATTTGAAATTTTGATTAATTTAATTGGTTTGATTAATTAAAAATAATCAAACGCTCTTCCGCTCAATGTGAAAACTGCATCTTTATTACTTGGTATCAATTTTTATCAAGCGACGAACTCGATTTATATCGATTTATATCGATTTTTAATCGCTTAATAGAACGCGTACACTGATATCATCTTTAAACACTCTATATGTTAACTACGTAAGCATAAGGCATTTAATATCGCTGCGTAGAGGGGCGAAATAATTATTACTAGCCATAACCGAGAATCGCGCTAGAGTAGAGTTGTTAACGTCATGAAAGTGCATTTCTGCGAACCGTTCTCAATTTCTTTATCAGGTCTAGTACTCCGTTAACCCAGAGACTGAACCGACAGCGAATCGCGATCATTATCGAAGAGAGTCACGCCAAGATACATATTAAATATATATCGGATGCCAGTGCATTTATATCCGAGAAACATTGAGTGATGGCTACCAAACCGGCCGAACGATCGGTACTAAAGAAGTATATAAAAAAAAAAATCAATAAAAAAATTTGGTTCTAAAACTTTCAACAAATATTCTACTGGAGATTAGAATTAGAATAGAGAAAAAAATTTGTGTTGAGCAAGTACCAGGAAAAAACAAAATGGGAACGAAGTGGGACACGGGGCTGTACCTACCCATTCCCTCTGGATCTGAATCTGCTTTTACTCAAAAAAAAGATGTCTCGCTGATCCAATTAGAATTCTAAAAAATTATCTGCGGCACACAGAATTTATAACAGCAATTATTCTAATTCAATATATGCCAAAAATATAGATATCTCGTAACTAAATCTAGTCTCATATACATATAAAGAACAGTCACTGTTGTCGTTGAATGACTCTATCGTGGTAGTAATATATTGGCAATTTGAGTAAAAGGAATCGTGATCATTCCAATTGGAATAAAAACTCTTGTCCTTAGATCTCGATTTCTCATTTATTTGCATGTAGTAACTTTTTATCACATTTATACAACGTTATCAACGTAAAGCAACACAGGCTAAAATCCCAGGAGGTGCAACACCTTCCCCATATCCCAATCTCGCCATCTTGTTTTTTCCTGATATCTGCTCGACAAAAATTCTTTCACCAAAATTCTCACTAAATCTAGTTCCCAGTAGAATATTTGTCGAAAGTTTCGCAATCAAATTCATCATTGTATACTTGTATTGTTCTTTTACGCATCGCTCCATCGAGGATATGCAGCGGCACAGTTACGGATCGATTTATCGAAAGGACATACCGCGGCGCCGCGGCGGTTTCTTTTTCCCGCAACGGAAAACTTTCTCGAGATGGCACGATCTCGTTCGCACGCTCGCTCATTCCTTCGTTCATGCGTTCGTGCATTCATTCGTTCGTTCGTTCGTTCGTTCGCAGTGCGTACGCGACGGCGACGCATTCGCGGAAGGTCTATATATAGCGGCACCGACGCCGATACGCAGCCGGGTTTAATGTTGCGACCGCGGGCCGGGAACTCTCGGGCGTATGTAAGTAATTGCGGGCGTGAAATCCGGTTCGCGCGCGGCGGCATCGCGCGAATACGTATTATTATCGGTAGCCGATCGGAAATTGGATCGGATAGGAGAGCTTTCATAAGCGCACGCACGCACGCACGCACGCACGCACGCACGCACGCACGCACGCACGCGACACCCTAACCCGTCGTCGTCCCGCGGGCAGGTATGCCGGTGCGGTGCGGTGCGGTGCGGTGTCCTGGATACCGGGATCCGCACAATCGGGATCGCTCCGGATCACTCCGGAGAGCTAGATGTTGCGATTCGATCGAGGATGAAGATTTGAGATTTTCGGCCGGCCGCATGCAAGAATGCGAGGCAGAGGAAACGCCTCTTTTTCTCGGCGTTCTCACGTAAATTCCTCCGGAGAAGACCGCCTTCGAGGAGTTCGAAAGAGACACCAAAGTTCTTGGAATTTCATTTCCCGAGGCACCTGCCCAAATCAAAATTCGCGTCGCATGCTATCGGTGTCGGGAGACGAATCAGAAATTAGAGTTGGAGAGTAATTTGATTTTTATATAAAAAAGAACTATATAAAAATCTCTTTGGATAATTTTATTTCAAATATTGTATTTTTTTTTTTTTTTTTAATGTGCAAGCGTCTTGTTTCCAGCATTATTATTATTATTATTATTATTATTATTATTGAGGGGATATAATTTTATTAATATTTATTTCTAGAGAGATTCTAGCGAGATTGTTTTCGAAGAGAGAAACTACGAGGTGTGCAATGAGATAAATTAGAGATCGAGAACGGCGAGGCGTTAAGGATCAGTGACGCTTGTAAGAAGATAAGAGAGTATCAAGGTCGACGCGATATCGTGGTTCGATTCACGCGAGGGAAGAAGGTATCGAGTTTCCGTAAACATCGGTGTATTTGCATGAAAGTTACACTAACATAAATACCTCAACACACGTTAATTAAGTTGTCTTAATAAATGAATAGCGATTCTCTTTAATTAGAATACATTCTTACTCGATACCGGTCTCCATCTTTGTAAAGCGCGAAGAAGCGTAAAGATTATATTATAGCTAAAATCTAAAGGTCCAAAAAATTAAATGCAAGACTTCTTCTGTTTTTCCTATCAGACGTATTTATAGAATTATTATGAAAAAAATAGTACTTTATCTACCTCTTATTTGTATCGGTAATATGTATAAATGTACAAAAGGCATCACTTTCTACGTGCCATTCAAGTACAACAAACGGAAACGGAGAAAGTAAAAATTATGCTTTTAACATAAAATGAATTGATTTCTATTTTTCAAATAATCTTCAAAAAAAATCTTGTGTCAAATAACTTATTAAAATAAAATCACTGACTTGATCGACGTTTGTCCCCCGTATGAAAAGTCGACGAGATGAGAAGATTACTATCCCATCAAAGTATCGAGTTAAGAGATCAAAAGTCAAGAAGATCAAGACACAAGTGACTTTGTTACTGATAGAAATACGTTTGTCTAACCGTGCTATTTCGGTCTTTCCAATCACATAAAAAGCCCATTCGTGATTCTCTCGGGAGCGATTTGGGCGCTATAAACCTATCATTAGAATTCGTATATCGAGAGCACTCGAGGAAAGGCAGTCTCCAGGTCTCGCGCTCTAAAAATATACGTCAAATAAATCTTGATCATGCATTCGAAACGGAGGGGAGGGGGGAGGGAGGGTCCTTCCTCGGCTCGTATACAGTGACCTCGCCGCAATTTGATCGTCAATTAACCCTTGTACTATCGAGAGGGGTCTGCTCGGACCCCAACCAGCGTGGTTTCATTCATGTAACGTCACGTTTTTTTATCGTATCGCACTCAAGAGTGTCCGTCATCTCTTTACTTCGCTCAAGTAGACTCGTGTGAGGCGAAATTCTATTATCCGCATTCCAATGTAAGTAAACGGCACAGTATAAATATTATAGCGGTTAAGTGGTATCGATAATCGGAGTAGACAGAGATACCTCTTAGTTAAATAAAATTAATGTAATCCGCGGTGACTTAACTCGCTCAAATTAATTAAACTAAATAACATTAGCGTAAACGTTTTTTTTTTTGGGGGGGATACCAAATCCCAGACGAATCACATATCATTCGTATCTTATTTATTTGTATATTACATTTTGTTGTTACATTTGTTGTTACATTTGTATATTACATGATACATAAACAAACGTTGGTACGTCGTTCAGCAGCGCACGCATATACAAACATTTAAAACCAAACTGCAAATAGCACAGATCGAACAGATTCTGCGATGTCAGGCGCAGCGGGCACCTCCTCCCTCTCGTAAAAACGGAGTTCACCGCGTGACGCGACGTATCCGCGTGCGTCTCTCGATGGAAGAAAAGCGCACGCGGAATAATGCGTGCGGTAGGGGATGGCGCCAATCCGCATCCTCCCGCACCGCGCTGCACCGCTCCGTGCCGCTCCTCCCTGTCGCCGCCGCTGGTTCTCCGACCAGCGGAGTAGCTAGAATACTCGAGTTCTTATTCCTACGAGCGCCTCGCATTTTTTTTTTTTTTTTTTCAAGTTGTCTTTATCGATTATCAAATAACTGTACATCTCATGATATATTTTCATACGTGAAATGAAAATACGTACTCGCACTCAAGAGTAACGCTTCGTCCAAAATTGATTTTAGCCTTTCTCTCGAAAGGAAGGTGGAGTTACACATCTCTGAGAGGAGATGATGAAATTATTTTTAATAATAAATAGAATCGTGTAACATTAAACTCTTGTTTAATTTAAGGGAGAGATTAGATTTATTACGTAAATAATTTTTAAGAATATTTGGAACGCGCCATTTGATTGACTGCGCCTTGCACTCTCCAGTTGTCCTGTCTAATTGATAAATCAATTTTACAATTAACAAAATTTCATTTCCATCAAAAAATATTACGTTTAAATAACTGAAGTTTCCATTATTTATTAACATGCAATGATTTATATTTTCAAGATATGTAGAGAATGTCTTATTCGTTTCACTCGATAATCCGAATTTCAAATAGACGCGGCATAATAAATATGGCATCTACTCCGAATTATTATACAGTCAGAGGTTAATTAAAGAGATATATTTCCCCTTCCCCCATCGCGTGCTTCCAAAAGTGAAAACTAAATTTGTAACTTCTAACGCCTCGCGTTTACTTTCGGAGCAAATAGCTACGCGCCTGTCCTCGAACGTATTAGTATCCCTAAGTATATCTCACGCTATAGAAAGAGGAAGAGAGAGAGAGAGAGAGAGAGAGAGAGAGAGAGAACGACGGAGGAAGAGCGCGGGCTGTGTGTCGAGAGGAACGGCGAGGGATAGAGAAAGAAAATCGGCTGTGTCGGATGTCTGCTCGTCGGATCGTTTTTCTCCAAGGAGCGGCGCCTCCGCATGGGATCGGCCGACCGGATCGCCGGCATCGCGTCGTATGTTGTTGCATCGAAAAGGAAAAATCGAAGAAAGATCAGCGGGGAAAATATCGACGTGATCTCGAGGATGTTCCGTTCGAATAAGATTGAGGGGGGAGGGGAAAAAAAAAAAAAAAAGGAATCTCTCACTCGGTCGGACCGAGTGGAAAACGGGGCAAAGGAGAAAATTTCGGTCGAAAATTTAAATACAGATTTAATATAAATTTAGATAAACTAGTCTTTAAATTTCGAGTACTTATGAATCCCTTCGATCGCTTGTAGAAAAATAATTCAGACTTCGCTCTTTTAGATTTTAGACCGCCCTACCGTCTGCATTTCTCACCTTTTAAACTTTTTACAAAAAAAAAAGCTTAAAAAAGCTTAAAAAGCTTAATCAGAAGAGAGTTGTAGTCTCCTCCCGCCAATTGAAAGTATATAATTGATCCTTTTACGAGGAAGATCAGGACTCGACGAATACGTATACCGAGCCAAAAGGAATAAAGTTGGGGTCGTTACTTTCTTCCTCGTGAGAAAAATCCAGCTTGGACGTAATACCGGTTTAAGTTTACGCTTAAAAATAAGCCGAATCGGCAACATTGCATATGCACGTGCCGTCGATTTCCAAAAAAGGACTTAAAGGTACGACGACCACCGCCCGTTAACCCACAATTTTGAAAGCCGGTCACCTCTTTTTTTCGTGTAACCGCATGACGCGTGCGAAACGCATGCGATGGAATAAAGGAATGCTTGTGCGAAAAGTCCATCACAGAGCGAAGTAGAATATGTTTCAATAATTCATCGCCCAATAAGACAAAAAAAAAAAAAAAAAAAATAAATCGAAATCTGACGCGATGATCAGGAAAATCCTCTGTCGTTTTTCTCATCTGCTCGACAATCATAAGCATTCTCTCGAGCGAATACCTTTTTCCTCCTCGTAAATCGTTATCTGTTCCTCGACATGCTGCCTGATATCCCGCGGACGGGAAACGCGAACCAGCTGATCAAATCGCCGTGGAAATCGGCTCGGAGCACACCTTCCCGAGTAATTCGATCGACTCGTTACGTCGAGGTCCACGTCCCCTTTAGTGGACCTCTCTCTCTCTCTGTAATCTTTCCCCCGCGAAAGAGGAGCGATGAAAGTGATTTCTCGCACTGGAATCGCGGCGCGAATAACGATTGCCACCTGAACCCTCTTTTTTTTTCTCTCTCTCGTCCACGAGTAGTTTTCACTGCGCGATCGACCTGTCGCGCGTGATCGGACTCCACTCGAACACGTGCTTTCCACGAATTTTCTAAAATCAAATGTTCGAATATACATTCGTAAGGAAAAAAAAAAAAAAAAGAATATTCATACAATGGAGAAGAAAAACGGGAATGTAATCGATTTTAGAATTTAATTTAAGAATAATAATGGCTTTGAGCTTTTGCTATGTCGAAAGTCTATTTATATAGTAATGACATAGAGTTCGCGATATTAAACGATTGTTTCCGAATTTATAAATATAAAATTATAAATAATATAATTACAAATATAAGTTCAATTAAGAAAAATGAAAAATTATAAGACACCCACGGTCCTGTCTGCCGAGCGACATGTCATCTATTATTCTACCGTTTGATAATTACAACATTCCTCGTTTCATTGAGAAATAATTATCACACGAGCCCATCTCATCTCGTCATGTCTCGAATTGACTTCATCTCTTTCTTCTCTTCTCTTCGCCACGAAGAATCGGTAGGCTGGTAGGTTCCAGCTGGATGGCTTCGGTCTTACAATCATCGGCACTGTTTGAGAAGTTTTGCGCCCCTGGGTGCACTAATGCATTTATGGCGGAGGTAATTAACGGAGAGACAATGCCGGCGTTAATCGCAATAAACTCGCATGTTCTCCCTCGGGCGACGCGATTAGATCACCGCGCCGTCGTCGTGAGCGAGTGATTAAAGAAACGGCAAAATTGATCTGGGTCGACGGGTCGCGATTTCTCGCGAAACCTTTGGGTTGGGCGCGAATGGGAAAATCCGCCGCGCGATCCGATTGTTGCCGTGGGTTGGGCGCGACACTGGCAGGACCAAGTTAGAGATCTAACGTACGCGGCAATCATCGTCGATGTTACAATAGGCATCGCCCGATTGCTTTCTAATTACGAAAAATCGCTCGGCGCGATCTCGGCATCTCGCGCCGTTGCAACGTTTTGCAACGCGTCACGCGTCATTGCGTGTATATCAAATACATCACATGCGAATCGACTCACCCAGAACCGCGCCGAACGTTTACGCGGATTTTTTTTTTTTTTTTTTTTTTTTTTTTTTTTTTTTTACGCAATTAGATTCCGAGGCAGTACGACGTACGAAGGAGAGTTTTAGCTATAAATAGATAGACTATTCGCACATTCGGTTTTATCGCCCGCGCGAAATACAGCGGTTCGCCGGGCTTGCAAACGGCGGAGCGGATCCTTTTGGATCACTTTCTCGGGCTACCTGCTCGAAAAGAAAATGCTCCATTTTACTATCGCGATATATAAATATATATATAGAGTGCTCTCAAACTATAAAACGATTTTCATTATGCTTGCGCAAACAACGGGAGATATACGATCGCCGTTATTGTGTTGCATTTCGTAGTAGATAAAATAGAATCAGAAGCTTATTTATATACGTACCTCTTATACGTTACATCTCGCTACATAATGACTTTCTCGGGGGAGAGGAGAGGGGGGGGAGAAGGGAGGAAGGCGGAGACATAATTATATATTTACAACTGCGATCTCAACGTTAAGGTTAAGGAGAAAAGCTACGGTAGGTGCGTTTATCCAATTAGTCTTATATATAATTTAATAAATTTAATCGTGAAATGGTCTACTGCTCCTTCTTATATCTCGCGTCAATTAAGATGAATTTAGATTCTGCGATGTAATTTCAGAACGGGGCGTTATAATTAAAATTTAAGGACTATTTGCTTGTCTAAACTCAAACGAGATAAAGATATTAGGTAAAGGTATAGACGGCATATCGTGGTATATTTTCCGTTAATAATACCGTTAAATAATCATTATTGAATGACTATAACACAATGTTACTTTATCATACGCAAATTAATAACTAATTGTATAATAATAAAAATATAGATCGTACACAATATATAATGCTCTAAAAATCATTAATTAATATTTATTATTTGAAAATGTATGTTTTTTGTTCAATCTTCGACTTATGCCGATACATTCAAGATAGCGGCGTGACAATATTTCTCGATGATAAAATTAAAACAGCCTTAATTGCCTTTCGTAATTTTACGACGTATCATCCATTAAATGATCATTTTACCTCAGACACGAATCTGCCATGGAAAACTCCGGGCAATGAACTTTTTCCTGCTTCTTCGGATTTTCACGAACGTGCCTCTAATTTCATTTGGCACGGCTCGAAAGCCGATGACGATGGAAAGACAGATACCACGGTACCCCGGTATGGTGGCCAGTTTTCATGGCGCTATAACGCGGCCGTGTGGGGGGCATGGCACGGGGCACGGGGGGGCGAGCATTCTCCTCGTCTTACGTACGTACATGCCCCCGAGGGCAACAATGACGGTCAATTGTCGCAATTAGAACACCGAGTTTACCGTACGGATCAGCAACGGCAGCTGTTCGAGCGCGCGTGCGAGCGCCGGCAATTTTTCGACCGGTCGCAATTAATCGCGTCACGACAATCCGCGAAAGTCTCGCCTCGTGAAAATTTCTCAGCTGTCGCCAGAAGAAAGGGAAACACGCGTTCGCGAAACAGCGAAGTCGTTTAAGTCGAAACTCTTCCAAAATTGTACAGAGAGATAAGAGTGTCTCGAAAGAATTTCTGAAAATTGCTCAAAAGTATTATTTTCCACTTTGCCACTCTATCGGATTAAAAAGAGAGGCGTAAGAAATTCAATCAATAATCAACAATTATACTAACCACTAATATAGCTATAAATAATAGTTCTATTAGTAATAATAAATTGCAATAAGGCTGTTCAGAAATGCATTGAAATCGCGTCTAATCTAATCACTCATCACATACATACATTTGCGATTAAGATGAATATTCAATTAATCTGCGACTCTGTTTTATTTTTGTAACGCTCGATGACGAGACCCATTCGTAAATGTGTTAGCTCTCGGGATAAATCGAGATGTTCAACGAAAAGGTACGTTGTTATTATTATGTCCGACACCTCGTACAATTATTATCTTATCTCGCAAGGATGTATCTGCGATAACGCAAGTCCATTTACAACGATCGATAAGCGCGTCAACATTGGAGAGTTTCACCTTCTCAGATTTCATTTTTGAGCTAACTGCAATAATCCTTCGAATATAATTATATTATACAAATAAAGAAAAAAGAGATCAAACAAGATGTTTACAAAAAATAGCAAGCATAAATTTCCTGCCAGGGAAGAAAATGATGCCAGGGAATGATTTTTTTTTCTTTTTTTACACTTTCTTTATCGTTAATTGAATTGAAATCGTAAATAACAGATACAAATAAGAACATTGAATTTTTATGAGTACAATTTTTTTTTTTAATTTCCTGTCCCATTCCGCAAAATAATAGGCAGTTATTTACGTGTTATTCTCCTTCTTCTCGTCTCGCTTCTGAGACAATCTCTTATCCCCCAGACAACAGAACAGATCGCGTTGCACCGGTTAACTATGAGATATTAGCTAATCCAATATAGATATACGTTTATGGCAATGAAATAGCCGGTTCACAAAGAACATTCCATTGCGTCTTACGTCGTCTGAGTTATCTATTGTACGCCACGTATGTACGAAAAAAAGTGAAGTGAAAAAAAAAAAAAGTTAGTTTTATATCAAAATAGATATAATTATATATAAGCAAAAAATTATAATCTTCTTAGAAAAATTTTAATTATGATTTAATTGAATTTGTGTTGTAATGCAAATATATATATATATATATATATATATATACACTATATAATAATAGTAAATAAACATTTTCATATATTTTCATAAGTAAAAATATTATAATCTTATAGAAAATTTTTAGTCTTGAGTTGAATAAAAGTAATATTTGCATCAATAGAAATTCAATCAAATCAAAACTAAAATTTTCTAAAAAGATTATAATATTCTTACTTACATGAAAAAGACTTCTCCAGAAAGTTATTTTGTCAAAATTTATGTAAAGCAAGACATTGAACGTTTAATCAAAAATTCAATTCAATATTCAAATAACCTGTCCTTCAACAGAGATGAATAAAAATTCTGTTATAATTCTCTAATTTACTGTAGACTTTCGAGTTTAATGTATCTATTAATCTATTATAAATTAATTATTATTAATTTCTTACTCTCTCTCTCTCTCTCTCTCTCTCTCTCTCTCTCTCTCTCTCTCTCTCTCTCTCTCTAAGGAGAGAGTTACCGTATTAAACATTCAGCAATCAAATCCTAGAACCATAATCAAATCTGCAAGCAGATATACATCAACATATCTCGTTCTCCCGGGACTTTTGAATTATGTACGAAGTTTTAACTGCACCCCATCGATTAAAGCTCGCAACTCGTGCGACCTGAATGCGCGAGCCAGCGATACCATAGCCGAGGGGGGCTTAAACCCAGGCGGTACCAAGAAAGATATAATGTATGATGACACGCGTAACAAGACTATCGTCGTCGGCGAAGACGCTTTTTGCACGACGCGCTATGAATATTGAACAAGGACTCGCGCATTCGTAATAATAAAGGGGCGTCTGTACACTGATATATTATATATATATAGCGGAAGAGCGAAATATACATCGCATCTGGAGAGATAGACCTCGAGATATCTCGCCCACGAGATATCTCCGAAACCATCCCGATGATCGCGGCTTATTAATGAAATCTGATTTGCATATTTCCATTGCAGCGACAAGCAATAGCTATAATTTGCGCCGACCAATAATTGTACCTGTGTCTGATGTCACAGCGACCGACGGGTTGCGAAAAATGGATATTTAAAGGAGAATCGAAAAGAGCGAGGATCTTTAAAACTGACTGACGATCGACAAGGTAAATGAGAAATTCTTAAATTACGATACACTTTTTACCAAAGTGTATTATTTAAAAAAACAGCTTATTTCTTTTACGACTCTTTTGTGATGTCACATAATTTCCGTTTATGGTTCGGACGTTATAGCGATAAATTTGGTTAAAGTAAATGGAATAAATGCAGTCCTTTTCGAAAAGGGTAAGATGTGACATGATAATTTTTTAATATTAATACGATATATTTTGACATCGATATATAATTTCTAGAATGAGAAACGATGGAATAAATCGTATCTTTCTTCGATCGCCCTCGTTTCCATCTTATTTCGAAGGAAGGTGCCTCTTAATATGCGGCCATGTTCCACTCGCGTTAAAATACTCGGATTCCGCGCGACGTGCCGCGGCACGTCACGCGCGGTGCGGTCTCGTTTTCGCGGCGGCACTTTTCCGCGCGGTCGACTACGAGGAGCAAAACCGGTCTGGAACGAGTCCGCGGAACGGCGCGACTGCCCGATGAGCGCCGAGGTTGGCGTCACTGTCAGGTTTCGGCAATTAATAGCAATTGGGACGAAACGAAGTAAGACAAGTGTATTCGCCCTAAAATTACCGGATCTTTGATCGCCGTTGCCAGGCAAATCTGGACGCCGGAGATAAATCACCGGCACTCAAATTACGGCACGAAAATCCTGATCAATAGCCAGTTACGAAACGAGTATTGTGTAAGTGCAATTAATTATTTCTTTTTTTAATCATAAGGCGACTTTTTTATCGCCCTACAAATAAATTATGCTATGTATTTGTAAAAAAAAAATATTATACATCTTTTTTCTTATATACATATATTCGTATGCAAGAGTTTCTAAGTGCTCTGATAAACATTTCAATTCGAGCGGCAGTCGTCAGATTTTCGTACATTTCATTAATATAACTCACCTCTTGTGCAACCTCTTTCTAACACTTTTTATATTCCTGCATCTTGTTACTTGCATATTTTTACTTTGCAAATTTTTAAACACATTGATTAAAGTTCTTTAAAAAAATAAAG